>NC_055684.1:28345103-28645103 GCF_017639745.1 Melanotaenia boesemani | reverse complement strand
TAGACTTTTTTGATATATTCATTATTTTTTGGCTACAGTGAATAATGCAAAGTAGATCAACAAAAGTGAAGGCACAACCTACCATAAGAGAATTAAACAAAATGTCACAAGGTTTTTTTTTTTTTTTTTTTTTTTTTTTTTTTTTTTAATTAATTGACACAGTATTTTATGAAAATTTGTCATTTTTGGCAGCGTCATCTGTCTGGTTTGGAACTTTTAATTCCATCAGGCGACTTTACGCTTGTGTCTTCAGTACTGCAGAATGTTTTGACCGCAAAACTGAAGCGACTGGATCCATCAGTGGAATGCAGCAGCAGTCAAATGACTCTGACAGTCAAACGCATTGGAACTCCACATTTTCTGGTGGATAATGGTAGGTTCTGTGATAGGATTTGGGGGTGTTTGCTCATATGGTGCAAAGTTTTTAACTTTTTTTTTTTTTTTTTTTTTTTTTTTTTTTATAAATATAATTTTTTATGTCAAACAGGTGAGGTACCTCTTACTCCTTTGTCTCAGATGCCCTCCACATGTGGTTTCTCTATGAAGAGGTACCGCAGAGATGTACAGTATGCTGCAAACTATCAGGGCTGCAATGTTAACAAGCAAGTAAGGTTCACTTTTATGCTTCTCATTTCAATCTGTCTGCACACTGTTTGTTGAGCCCAAACCTCTCTGCTGTTTTCCTGTTGCAGGATGATGATTATGTCCTGCCACTGCATTTATGGGGTACACCGATGACCATGTCTTGTCCTGCAACATTGCCATCGCCCTCTATTTTCTGCTTTCCATCTCACATGGTGGTTAAGCTTGGTGGTGTTGCAGCAAAGGATCTCAAAGTAAAGAGTAGGTGATAACTTTGTGTACTGGTTCCTTAAAATGGCTCCAGCTAATTTTCTTTCCAATTATTTAAACCATTGCAGTGTCTGGTATGTGGCAGCCCCTGTCAATGACATGCAGCAGTTGTGGACTGACTTTTGAAGAGTTTTCTGGAGAACTGGCACTTTCTGCACCCTACAATGGAGGCCCATGTGTAGAGGTTGAGGTATGATGAGCCCTTATGGGCAGACACTGAAGCTAAGCTATGAAGGTGCTTTTGATTTACTTTTATTTCTTTGCAGGATGAGGAGCATGTAATTTCCCTTCGGTGGGGAGATTTTGAGCTCTCAGCAGCATGCCCTCCGGTATCCAACACTGACCCTATAATGGGAACAAGTCCACCACCTAGTGACAATAATCAAGCCCTGCAGCATCCTCAGTACTCCTATTTTCCTATGTTTTCACAATTCCTAGAGCCCCAGACCTCAGAAAGTCCAGCTCCTGTGGCACCACTGCCACATCCACAGCTCCCCTTTGTTGCTGCAGATGCAGCAGAAAACCAAGAAGTACCTGCAGCTCAGCATCCTTCATTTCCATTCATGCCACAATTTCCTCAGTTTTTTGTGTTTCCCAGATCTGATTTACCAAAACAGCCTTCTGCAAATCAGAATACCGCTCCTCAACAGGTCCAGTTACCTCAGGTGTCACAGTCTCCTCAGTATCAAGTCCCTTTTTTTCCACAATTCCCCATGGTACCTGCAATGTTCCCAAACCCAGCTCCTCCTACTACCATCACAGAGGCTTTGGTAACCACACCATCACCACCTACAGGAAAGGAGAAGCCTCAAGTTCCCATACAGCCACAGTTTCCAGTGCCTCAATATCCCTTTCTGCAATTCCATAAACACCCATCTTCCCCAGGGGAAAAAAGCAAAGTTATTGCAGATCCCAAATCTGTAATCCAACAGTCCACACCACAATACTTGAATCCTCAAACCTTCCAAATCCCTGTGTTGTATCCTCCCCTTAATTATCTGTCTTCAAGACAAAGTTCTCATATGCAAGCACCTGCTCCCACCTCAGCAATAAGTCCAGCCCCCACTGAGAAGCCTGCGTCTTATCAACCACACCCTTTTATGCCAGTATATCTGTTCCCTAAACAAGCTCCTATGCCTGTATTTCTCAATCCTCCAGGCATGGAGCCTTCAAACCCAGCTTCATCTGATCAGCATGAACATCAGCCTATC
The DNA here is from genome assembly GCF_017639745.1 of Melanotaenia boesemani. Lineage (NCBI taxonomy): Eukaryota > Metazoa > Chordata > Actinopteri > Atheriniformes > Melanotaeniidae > Melanotaenia > Melanotaenia boesemani. The sequence continues at coordinate 28,643,040 of NC_055684.1, read as the reverse complement.
TACCAAGCTGTGCCGCCATTCTATTCTTTCCTTCCTAATCAGAGGCAAATGGCGCTTGAAAGAAGTTGATGACTATACTGTTTAAGGGGCCCAAGAGCATCACAGGTTGTGGAGATGTCACGAATTCCTGCTGAATAAGACTATCTCCAACATGTGTTTGGAACAGGAATTTGAAATGTAAATAACAGGGGAATAAAGAGAGAAGGCAGTTGCAAAAAATACTAACTTGTTTTGTGTCATCTGTTCTGCGAAGATTAAAATCAGTTTTTCTCTGTAGTCCAGCTATAAAAGGGGGGGGGGGGGGAATATTTTTTTTTTTTTTTTTTTTTTTGGCCCTGAAGTTCAAAATACATTATGGAAAATTCAGTAAACATGACCACAGCAAATGACGCATGGTAATTAAACATAATGGTTCAAATAATTTTGAATAATGTCGATGCCGAAAAAAAAACACTTCTGGGCCGCTGTAACTCTTCAAAACAGTCATAACACCAGATGAAATGCCGAGTAAAAAAGGTGACTATTTTTAAAGCGAGCGTAAACCTGAATCACCTGCGTGGATCATCTGGGACGGTTGACTGTCTGCCGCTCTGACGTTGAGCACGCTATTTGACGTCACCGTGGGAGTGTCCACCACAGGGAGAAATGAACGGTCATCAACACAATCCTCTCAGCGCCCATGTAAGTTAAAGCCAATAAAACGCACATTTTATTAACTGATTTTTCAATTGTTTGCTTTTGCTGTTAACAAACCTGCTGAGGGGCAGAAGTTGTTTACGTTGTACAGCCTGTTGTCGTTGCTGCCTGGCGGTGTGCCCTGTTTGCCTGTAGCTAGCCATGGCTGAAGCTGAGGCGAGGTGTTTTTTTTTTTTTTTTTTTTTTTCTCGCTAGAGCTTAGCCAGCCTGCTAATTGACAGGGTGAGTGGCCAGGCGGAGAATAAGCGCCTGATTTGCCACCCAGGATATTCTGGATGGGCGATGTTAAGTGAATTTAAATGTGATTACAGTAAGGGAAATAATGCTTATGTTGTAAGAAGACAACTCTGAAGGATTTAACTTTGAGGGCAACACCCAGGCCTGATTACATCTTGTTGTACGGTCACAGAACAGGCGGTTCAACATTTATTACCTTTAAGTAAAGGTAAGCCATATTGGTTTGGTTTTCGACTGCGGACTGTAACGAAGAGGTTGCAAACCTACCCTAAGAGTTAAATACGCCACCATGAAACACAAGAGTGCAAGGTGTGATTAAAACCTGGTGGGAGAATGTGACAGATGGGAACTCAGTGCCTCCGATCTAAACTGGGTGATTGAGCTTTTCACACCTGTGGGGACCGTTGTCTGCTGTAAGCTTTCAGTTTGTCAGGATACTGCCTCTCATCTTCAAAATGATGGAGCCGCCTTTTTAAGTTTAAATTTTTTTTTTAAAATTTAACCGGAGTTTTGTGTTAATTTTCTTGCTGTGTAATTTTTTCATATTATTTGTCAACTGTATGCTCGAACAGACAGAAGGGACGACTATCACTGAACTGTAGAGTGGTTGTGGTGATAGGCCAAGCAAATGTTTGTTTGAAAATAGGTGAATTGTACAAAACGGCTCGTCATATAGCTAATTAACTTGAATTTGAGATCACAATAAAAAAAGATGATTTTTAATTAAAATATATTTACTTGCTCAGAAGACACTGGTCTCGCAGTGTAGCCAGTTAAAACCCTGGGAGCTCATGCATGTGAAGTGTTAAATAAATTATCCAGTTAACATCGTTTTCGTACCCTTACATTAGGGTGGGTGATTAAACTGAATGCAAGTATTAGACCTAACAGCTGTAGTACATTCACCATACATGCAAACACTAACCTCGCCCCACCACAGGATCGGTGTGCACGGTAAAGTAAAATGAACGCCCTCCGGCGCACCACGTTAGCTTGTACTGCTAGCTCCTATTTGAGCATCCAAGCCATCAAAACTGGTCTCTGTGTTCCGTCTTACGTCAGGGTCAGCACCACTTTACAATAAAACGATAAAAACGTGGTCATGCTTTCAGTAAACCTCTCAATTGTGAGCGTGTGTGTTTTTGTTAAAGGTCTGGTCTGCAACTCTTAGCTAACGGAACAGCTAATTTCATCCCCTTCTCATCTAACCACTGGGCTCAGACAGTTTGCTGATACTTAACAGTCGCAAATTAAAACTATATCGTTGTTCGTGATTTACTTTTATCAGCTATTCTCGTTTAATTTGAGTTGACAAAAATCTAGTTGTTACCATAGTTGAAATGCGTATGACACTGAATGCAGCTTTACTGAACAGTGTAGTTTTGTAATAATAGTAAGACATCGTGATATCGTGCATTTTATCCAAGTTTTTTCTTGGCACAACAACCTATTCAAACAGAAAGAAAATATTTATGAATAAGTGGTGATCTCATCTTGCAGAGCCATATTTACACGAACCTATGGTTTGAATCCCTGTTAACTGTGTCGCAGCCACATTATCAGTTTGTCCTCTATAAGACAAATGAATGGTTAATGTCCTGCAGACAATCCCATTGGGCTGTTCTGCTCTATTAATTAACGCTGCACAATTAATTAAATTAAAAGTCTTCTGAGGTCTATGCTGCATTAATTGAAACCAAATGAGATGGATCAATGTGTTTAAAAGCGTTTAGAATACTATGTGGGGTTTCACAGACTTACTCCCTCCACTTCTTTGTGATGACACAATAACACCACATACATTCTGTTATATTATTGCATTTTAGTTATCTCTTTATTGAAGTCGTTAGACTATTCATATAGCAAGAACTTGTCTACACCTTTTTAAAACCTCCAAAATAGTTCTTTTAGAAGACTGTACACCTGTCCTTTTTTCATTTTCAGCTTTGTACATGTTTGTACGTCCAGTGGTGTTCAATTTAAGAGATCACATTTCATCTAATGAGTTTCTCATACCTGGTCTTTTTTTCTCTTTCTCTTTACAGCATGTGATTTTTCTAAATTTCCACGGACACAGCTGACTAAAGTTTGACAGCTATTTGATTACACAGAGGAAGTAGTTCAAGAAACTTGGTTGGATTAAGCCTTATTTCTGTGTTATTAGATACACAGATCCGCTGCTCATGACCACATCTAAAGGTATGTTGTGTTGTTGTTGCACATGTTACTCAGTTGAGAGTAATTTAGGATAAAAAGTCTTTAAACTTTGTGTCTCTCATTTGATGATATTTGTATCAACAATCTGGATGTTTTGTATGTTTTGTAAGTTGTGTGAAAGCGGTCTTTGTGGGGTTTATATATTGATTTAGCAATGCCTTAAAAAATACTTTCCTGTTATTGTTGTCTGAACAAAGCCACTGTTTAAAATCATTTGCAGCAATCAGTCATATTAAAATCTTAAGTTACTATGAATAGTCTTGATAGCTGTAATAATACACCTTGTTTACTGTGAAGTGTTCCAAGAATGTTCAAAGTGAGTGAATTGCTTATTGACCTGTACACTGTAGCTGGTGTGACATTGGAGCACTGCATGCACAGAGACTGATAGGTGAATGTTGGCTGACCCACTTTAGACAACACTTTGCCCTCTGCTTGGAGGAGTCGGATGTCATTTGCATTTCCATTGCAGATGTAGGATATAGTTCAGCATCTGTATGGAAGGTTTATTTTCCCTGAACCCTGATTTGACCCTTTGAGCTTAAAAAGGTTGTTGCAATGTCACTCTTTTATCAGTGATAAAACTTAATTTTGTAGTGAAAACATTGCTTTTCTGTTTTGTTTTTTAATTTTTTTCTGAAATTGAGCCACATATACCTGCAGTCTGTTAATATTTACAGCATAGCCCTTACAATGGTATTTAATGAAGTTTTCCATTGTTCTGAGTAATGATTGAGCATTAATAATGGGTGAACTGTAATATTGTGCACTAGTGCAACTAACCTTTAAGTATGTGTTTCAGCTGAAACTGGTTGGTAAATGTATGATTGAACTATTCTCCGCCACCCACCTAAGTGCTCTCCTGTAAGACTGCAGGACTAGCACAAAATGAGTCACAACATATCACCAGTGGAGCATTTCTTTTGCGTTTTTGTTGCTAGATTGCTCCACTGGCTTGTTAAATGATACCTTGTGGCTGTGCTGACTCACAGGATCATTTTTTTCTGTTTGCAAGGCAGTTCATGTAACACATAGTCAGACCAATCCCTTTATGTCTTGCATATTTTCTTTTAGGTTCACTGAAACATGCAACACAACTTGTCTTGTAAGACAACTTGGCTGGGTGGTGCAAGACCAAGGAAACATCAGTAACATGCAGCTGAAAACATTTTTATATATATATGTATATATAATAGTTTTAGAGAGAGTTCCTTGGTTTAATGTAACAAAAGAGAATATGTAATTTAGGACACATGCTTTACAAAAATAATGTACCCTCTAATTTGTGATTGCCTGCTGTTCATTAGTACTGCAACCAAGGGCAGCCTGCCTGCTTTCATGTGATTCAGGCATTCAGAGGGACAAGAACACCAGTTAACTTAGTGTTTGTGTGGTGCTCACATTAAAGCAGTTAAACTGATTACAAAGATCAAATTAATCAAATAACATTTAATACTAAAGCAAACCCATGAATAACACTGTTATGAATCTGTACATTAAAAAGAAGAGCTTGTAGCTTCCAGCTCTGTCATTGAGGTTTGATTTTCTTTTTTTCAGGACAAATGTTTTGGAGTACTAAAAACAAATAGTATAAAGCTGATATTTCCAGATCCTGTGCTTGTTTGTTGGTTTTGAAACAAATCAGGACATGAGGGATCACTCTCGGGCTAGCAGCCGCAGCTCTTGTTTGTGTGTGTTGCAGATGAGTTGTGCAGTGACAGCTCCTTAGAGCTGTTCGTAGTGGCCATGTGTTCTTTCTGTTTGGGCTGTGGGTGTAAAGTTGATGTCATGTTTTCATGTCCGGTCATATGAACATCATATGTGTTCTGGTGTACAATGATTGTTGTATTAAAACAATTGCCCTGCTATCTCTGAACCCTTATGCCTTGTTCAGTAATTTGTGCAGTTGTGAGGTGCATCCATTGAGATAATTTTGGCTGTGATTGTTCCCCAGCCATGAAATCTGGGAGGGAAGTGTCACTGTTTTTTAAGATTTTTGAGTTTCTTTCACATCCATTGTATTTTGGCAGTGTGAGATGTTTTTGTTACTTTGGTATTGTTAACTACAAGATTTGTACCTTTATAACACAATTCTTTGACCCCTTTAAATTAAAGAAGGGAAAAAATTGTAATTTGTGATTTCCCTACAGTAAACCCATTAAAGTTTAGTCCAAATTAGGTCAATCACAAAATTGCCCCTTTTTAGCCCCTCCTTCACTGACCTCTGTGGGGACCTTTTTTGACATCCTTGTATAATTCATGGTATAAAATTAGATTTTTTTTTTAAAATAAAATCTAGTTGATTAATGCATTTCAAATGGTTTCCCTCTGAGGAACAACCATGCACAACGACACAAATTAGGAATTTTTCAGAATTTGTAGCAAATTATGTTATAATCACAATATCAATTAAAAAAAATCATGAAAAAAAGGTAAAAAAAATATTAAACATTCATATTTTTATTGCATTTTAAAGTCCAAACACATTACATTTTTTTTTTTAAATCAATCTGACGATATAAAAAAGGTAAAAATGCTACGAAATCAGTCTTCTCAGCTATAAATCAGATGGGTAGGCTAATGATACTAATGATAGTCAAATACAAATTTGTGGTTAGAATAGGGAAATATTGTGTATTTTCCAAAAAAAAAAAGCTCCTAGTGGTACATGGTCAAGACTGGCAGCAAAAGGGTTAGACTTTATTTGATATTCATTCAGTCATAAATTTAAAGAATCCTTTCACAAAATAAATTGTGATTTTCATATTTTTTATTGTAGTTTAAAGTTCAAATTACAAATCTTGTAGTTAACAAACACAACATGAGTTTTTTAACAGACGTCTTAAACAGGTCTGCTGGGTCATCTACAGTTTCTCAGGGTCATGATGTTGGGAGCTTTTTAAGTTGTTTGGTATAATGTTTTCTGAATTTGAACAGTGAACAATTCCAGAAATCTAAGCATGAACTACGATTTTCATTTTCCTATTTGTGTCGCTTCAGCTCCGGGTCCTGGATTGACTATAGAGCCAATATGTGGTTATTACACATGACTTGGGTCACTCATATCAGATTCCATGTGGCTTTTTGCTTGTATACACATGCAGGGCGTTGTCTTAACATTACTACAGCACTGCTAGCAATAGCTGCTAACACAGTAAATGCTAGCTATATAGCTTTTTTCTTATCCTCCTCAGTCTTGTATAACTTGGTAAATGCTTTCTTTTAGAGGTGAATGTGATTCCGAAATTTGCTGCGATTAGCTTTCATTACAGAATTGCTTTTCTAAGTCTCATCTTCTAAATGGTCTCGTATATACAAGTTATGTTGTGGATAAGTATGACACACACAAGAAGGTCTCGAGTGGACATATGTGCCGTTTCGGTTGACAGTCTCTTTTTTTTTTCCCATGAAAATTATGTGCAACAGGCCTGTAGTAATTGGGAAGAGTCATATTGGATCTGTATTGAATCCAAGACTGAGCAGTGTGGCTGGTAATGTGAATTAAGCCTTAAATATTAACTTTTTAATAAGCCATTAATAAGTAGAAGGTATGTTTTGAGTGTTTTTTTTTATTAATTTTTCTCTTTTTGTTCTGTATACCTGTTTTTGTACTTCATTACATGCCTATGTTTGTGTCCCATTCAGCCTGTCCTGAGTTGCGAGTCAGAAGAGGAAAGGCTGGGCTGATGGTAAGCTCTCTGTCACACTCTCTCACCTCTTCTATTAACTTTATCTTTACTTTCATTACATGTTGGCACATTAAAAAAATGTGTTCAGTGTAGAGTAATATTTAAGTGCCAAAGACATGAAATAAGTCTTTATATTAAAGGTTATAGCCTTTTTAAAAATCTGATGCAAAGGGGAGGCTGCTGTGAATTGCATATCACCATATCACCATATTCACATGAGAATTAGATGTTGTCACTATCCATTAAGTTTTTCATTTAGTACACATATTTATTGTTTAGATTTGTTACTTTCTCTAGTCTCTTTTTTCAGTATCCAAGCATTATAAACTTTTGTTAATGAATATTTTCTGAAATGTACTTCAGTGACTTTGAAAGTATTCGGCTTGAATGCACAGAAATTAAGAATAGAAATTGATTTTTAATGACATACAAAACACGTTCAGCTGGTTAGACGGAGACATTTCAGAAACTGTTCACAAACTATTTTTTACTTGGCAGACTTTTACATTTCTGGGTCGATACTCTCAGGTACACCCCATTGTGATCAGTTAAAACAACCTACATTAGTACTCTGAGTAGAAATTTATGTATATTTTTCCAATTATGAACAAAAATTTGTGCAAAATTTAAAAGAATAAATGCTAAAATGAAGTGGTCATGTCAGTATCGGCCCAGTTTTTGTTTAGTTTTTCACATTATGCTTCTGCTTATTTTGTTATTCACTTACTGCTGCATGTCATAATGCATTTTATTTTCCTTTCTGTGGTAGACAAGCATGACATTGAGCCAAGCCACAGATGCATGCCCACTCAAAAGGCCCAACTGAGCACCATCCCCTCTGCTTCCCGGCTTTCACCCAGCCTCTCAGAAGGCAGGTGTCGACGGGCGTAGCTAGTCTCCTGCACCCCCAAGTAGAACCTCACTGTGAAACTGGAGGTCTCTGATGGATCAGGGTAGTAGTGAGCAGAGTCCAGAGGAGCCGGACGCAGGAGGCCGAGCGGAGCTGGAGGTCGGCAGGAGGGCGTCGGAGTCAGAGCACGGCTTGTCCAAAATCACCCATAATGCCCTGGAGAACATGGGAGCGTTGGGCCATGGCCTGAAGCAGTTCTTCCAGCCACAGCGCCGACGCTCCTCCGTTTCCCCACATGACTCCGCCTTATCCTGCACAAGCGCCCCTCCCTCTGAACCCGTTGACATAGGGTCAGAAGTAGGGGACGCTCCTGCCTCCTTGGCCCTCCCTTTGGATTCTGACAACCATGCCACTTCCGCCCCTCCTGCAGCTCTGAGCCGTGTCCTGCAGCAAATCCGAGGCCCACCGATGATGAAGCGTGGCACCAGCCTGCAGAGCCGCCGCAGCAAGGCTGGGGGCCCTGGAGATCCTCCCCAGAAAGGTAGCCCACAAATCCACAGGCGGAGTACTCATGAGGTCCTGCTGCAGGCTGGACGCCCACGCTCCTCCTCGACCACCGATACACCCACCAGCCCAGCTCTGGTGGACATGCTGCTGACCTCTGGATACCACTCCACTGAAGAGCCTGACAAGGTGAGTGTCTCAATCCCTTAAGGTGGTGAGCATTGAAGCACAACCATGTGATGATACATTGTCATACAGTGTAGATTTAATGGCACAAGTTTAAACACGCACAGGCAAAGACATGTACAAACAGAGGAACAATGAGCTTAAGTAATGCAATCCATGTTAAATTATATTTTCAGCGTTTTCTAGGCACACAATTTAAAAATTAAGTCTTGAGAAATGCATGTTATAGCTCATTTAACATTATGTTTATTACTTAGATCCTAAAATTCTATTCCTAGAAGAGCTGGCCTCTGAATGTAAAACGTTAATTTTAAATTTGTTAGAATGTGCTAGTGAAGCAAGAAGTGTGGTGTATTTTGATTTTTAACTATAACAATGAAGATAATAGAAAAAAGCCTGACTCATACTCTGTGTGCATAAACGCTAAAACCAAGTGAACTGGGAAATCATGCTAAAAGTCTTTTAATGGTTTAGATGTGCCTGGTTGCACCACTGAATGGAGAGATGAGCTGTCAGCGTTGGAAGGTCAGAGATTGCCTTTGACTGCTTGGCCACTGTGTGCTTTAAGCCTTTCTAAATTTAGCATTTGCCATCTCTCAGTGTACTTCGGGTCAGAAAGCTCGCAGGAGTAAACAAACTCAAACTTGTTTGATGATGTATTTGTTTGACGTTGTATATTAAAGGGAAACAAACTGTTAAAGGATTCACTGACTGAAATGTTGTCTTATATAATTAGGATTTTCTTTCTAAGAAAAAAAAAAACTGATACGAAAAGTTTGAACTTTTATAGAAAATTCAGGTGTCTGTTCATAATATGTAAATTAGCAGATTGTTTCAAAACGGATATGAAACTGTTTCAGAAAAGTTCCTACCTCAGTTATTTTTAAATGAATATATATTTCACTTGCACTATGACGTGGTCCCCTCTGCATTTGTCTCACTACCAACTGCTCTTAGAGGCTGTTTGTACATTTTGCAGCTCAGGTGCTGGCTTGTTTTTATGGGATTTTGGCAGTAACTTCAGAATGTTAAAGGGCAATTGCTTGTGTTTTAACAATGTTTTGCTGATGAGTTTTTAATCTCTGGGGGTCTTATCTCTGAGGCAGGTACACTACTTTTCATGTTTTGTGGATAAATTATGTTCTATTGTGCTTTACTCTGCATAGAAGCATAGAGCCGGAAAGATCACCACCTACTGACCTAACTTCTGAGATAAACTACTAGACTATTCTGAGGTTTGAGGAATTAAATGTGAAATTATGTATGAATTGATGCATTATGATTCAGGCTATTAAGAAGAGGGTTCATCCAACTTGATATTAGTACAGTCTAATAGCCAGCTTCTGTGATACAGTGTTGTATTAGTGTACAAAACATAATTTCACTGTCTGTGAAGGCACCATTGTTGCTGAACTAAACATACAGATACAGATCTTGATTGTCTTTATCAGAGAAAATCTTTCTAATTTAGATTATTTGAAAATTATTGGTAGTTTTTATATGCATTTCTACATAGTATGCCAACTTAATAGGATTCTTTATGCCTCACATCAAATGTATAACTCATGTATATAATGTTTCAGACAGTACCTAGCCTTTAGGTTAATCATTAAAAATAATAAAATAAAATAAATTTCTGAGGGGTTAAAACTGTGAAATAGTTCAGTGTCAACTAGGAGTTAATTTTTTAGCTTTGCTTCTCTAGTTATGTTTTCTTTTCACCTATACCTCCTGGAGCGAGATAATTCAAAGTGAAACTTTATTGCATAGACGCCCTCTGCTGTTGTAAATGTGTAATTACAGATTAATTTCAGACTTATCATAGCTTTGCTTTTTTTTCTATAACTAAGTCAAATAATTACCACCCACCTAAACCTACCACTCCTGCCAGCAATTTTCCAAAGCAAGTATATTTTAGCTTTTCTATTTTTTTGCAAAATGCATAAACTTTTACTCATCAACTAACTCTACAATTCATAGTTATGATCATCATAATTTCACTTGCAAATTATTTTAAATTGGTAGTATTCTTTTTGGAAATTTACATTTATTCTGTGTACTTTCATTGTAAAGCTTGTAGTCAGTGCTTTTGAAAGCATTTCTGTTGTGTAAAGTTACTTCTTCCTACCTGAATTGTTAAGTCATTAGGTTTCATTTTTTCCTAAAACATCTGTTTTCAGCATTGCATTATACATACTGAGACAAAACCTTTTAGCAGCCACTAAAAAAAAAAGTCATTGCAGTCCCTTACATTACCATCTGTTTGTAGAAGAACACATGATCTAATATGTTTCTGACTTTTTTTGTTCTTTTTAATGCACTGATATGTTTTAAATTATTAAAATTGATTACTTTACTTTTTTTTAATAGTTGGAACGGTATGATGGATCAGCCCCTGCTGTGTCACCTAATGCCCTCCCTTATGGTGCGGACGGGTATGACGTTGTTGACAGTACTCCAGACCCTCAGCGTACTAAGCAGGCTATTGCCCAGCTACAACAGAAGATCCTCAAGCTTACCGAGCAAATCAAGATCGAACAAACTGCTCGTGACGACAACGTTGCTGAATACCTGAAACTTGCCAATAACGCAGACAAACAGCAGAGTGCACGCATCAAACAGGTGTTTGAGAAGAAAAACCAAAAGTCAGCTCAGACTATCCAGCAACTACAGAGGAAGCTTGAGCACTACCACAGGAAGCTTCGTGAGGTGGAGCACAATGGCATCCCTCGCCAGCCCAAAGATGTGTTGCGGGACATGCACCAGGGACTGAAAGATGTTGGAGCTAAGGTTAGTGCTTCATATTGTTCTTTAGTGTTTTTTTCTGTGCTAACAACCATGCTGGGAATCCGACTTACTTTAAAGATGCTCTATGTAACATTTCACGACATGAAAACTTTGCATTTTGGACTTGTTTGATGGCAAAGTGACATTTATCATGTACATTTCTGCAGCCGTTGCTGCTCAGCAGGGTCCCACATGTCACAACTTTTGCTTCCGGGACACCATGTGACGTTACAACTGAGTTTTGTTTACGCACCTCATCACGCGGTAGCTACTCGATATCAACAAACGACTGTAATGCTGAGGACGTGTCTGCTTAGAGTTGCATGTCCATCGCATAAACGCGCATAGTCAAGCAAGCGGAATCTACTCATGTCACTGTAGTATTTTCTAAGGCGTATCACACCTAGAATCAATATAGTTTCAATATATATATTTTTTTTATTTTTTAATGCCAGTACATTATTTGAGATCTGTACTTCAGAAATATTTAAAGCTTCTCCACTAAGTAAATGAGCTAATAAAGAGAATAAAGAATGTTTTACTCAGTAAAGTAGCTCTAAATATGCCTAAAGTACAGATTTTAAATGTATTGGCTTAAGAAAACACAACAATGAAAACTACATTGATTCTAGCGGTGATACGACTCAGAAATTACTACAATGACACAAGTACAGTCTGCTTGCAATTCTCGGCAAACATGCTGATCTTGGCATCACACTGGCTGATTCAGCTAAGAAATGTGAAAGGACAATGTCAGAGGAAGAGAGGAAACAATGGAGAGAAATGGAAAAAGCTAAAAATAAGATTAGTGAACATGTAACTGACTTTTACTGGCTGGAGAGAGTTCAGAGTACAGGTCCCTGAGCCCTGGCTGCTCAATGCAATGGACCCTAGCCACAAATTAGTTGTCTGTTATCAGCTCATATTGACCCATCATTGGTTTCCACGTAAATGCTCACCAAAAAGACACTTAATGCAGAAGGTAAAAGTCCTCTCATGTACTTTGGAAGTGGTTTTAACACATAGTTTCAGCTTAGCAGCTCTGATTTCACCATGTACATAATTTTATCAAGATTGCGGAAGTTTTTGCTGTAAAGTTTATTAACACTAACCCCTTCATTTTTCTTTTTGAATCAAAATGCTTTGTGTATATGCTAAATAAGCGGTCACCAACTCCGGTCTTCAAGTGCTACCATCCTGCATGTTTTAGATGTTTGCCTGCTGCAACACTCCTGGTTCAAATCATTTGGTCATTAACAGGCTTGTGCAGAACTTGACAACAAGCTGTTATAAATCATTTTGTTTATGTGTGTTGTAGCAGGGGAACATCTAAAACCTGCAGGATGGTAGCACCTTGAGTAACGTAGTTGATGACCCTTGCTCGAAATGATATTGTCCTGTTTGTTGATGTTGTAATTTCTTTAACTACAAGTCTTTTTCCAGATTTATCATATTTTTGTGGCTCTAAAAAAAGTGAAGAATCAAAGCCACTATAATGGTGTAAAACTGAAGGAATATAGAGGTGGAACTAATTAATATAATTACTAAATACTAAATTGAAAATGTGGAAGGATCCTTTGTGTACCAATCTTACTGACTTTATCATGCTTTAAGAGATTAGAGTTAACCCAACATTTGCACACACCATTGAGTTTGTTTAAATAACCACACCTAATGCTGAGAGGAAGAAATACTTAAACATGTTATGCTAATGAAAACATTCTTTCCACAAGTTCTTAGACTAAAAGTTATGTATTAAGATATGTTACATGAATTAACTTCTTTCAAACCAGATGTAATATTCCTGTATTTCTTTAAACAACTTTTCGTAGCCTGAGTAATGATCTGATGTTGCTCATTGTAGGTAACAGGCGGCCTGTCCAGCTTCTCTCACGCCACCCACTCTGCAGCTGGAGCTGTGGTGTCCAAGCCAAGAGAAATAGCTTCCCTCATCCGAAACAAGTTTGGCAGTGCTGATAACATCGCAGCCCTGAAAGACTCTTTGGACGAAACCCAGGGAGACGAGGGTGTTGGTCCTGGGGGATCACGAACTCTTGGGACAGGACAGTTACAATCCAGCCCAAAGTATGGTAGTGATGATGACTGTTCTAGTGCTACTTCGGGTTCTGCAGGAGCTAACAGCACCCCTGGAGCCCCTGGAGGCCCCCCTAGCTCTAAGGGTAATACACTTGATCCTGCCCAAACATCAGGCTTTGATGCTATACTCCATGAGATCCAGGAGCTCCGGGAAAACCAGGGTCGACTAGAGGAATCCTTTGAAGATTTAAAAGCCCACTATCAGCGGGACTACACTATGATCATGGAAGCCCTGCAAGAGGAACGATACAGGTAGTTTCAGCACATTCACTGTAATATCCTTCATTAGATCCATATGAGGAGAACATGTCTTGTTTTCTGAACTGGCAATGGTTTTTTCAGGTGTGAACGTTTAGAAGAGCAGCTGAATGACTTGACAGAACTCCACCAGAATGAAATTCTAAACTTGAAACAGGAATTAGCCAGCATGGAGGAGAAGATTGCCTACCAGTCTTACGAAAGAGCAAGAGACATACAGGCAAGCTTCAACTAAATAAGATTTCTGCTGAGTCATCAGAACTATTTCTCTGACAGTTTTCTCTTCAACTTGTAGGAGGCGCTGGAGGCTTGTCAGACTCGCATTTCAAAGATGGAGCTGCAGCAGCAACAACAGCAGGTGGTGCAGCTGGAGGGACTGGAAAATGCCACAGCACGGACTCTTCTTGGAAAGCTAATCAATGTGCTGCTAGCTGTTATGGCTGTTCTTTTGGTGTTTGTGTCCACAGTGGCTAACTGCGTTGTCCCCTTGATGAAAACACGGAGCCGCACACTTTCCACGCTGCTCCTCGTAATCCTACTCGCCTTCCTCTGGAGGCACTGGGATGCTATTTCAGAGTATTTTCATCGCTTTCTTCTGCATCCCAGATGACCGACTTGGAGAAGAGTATTAAAATGATGAAGGGACTTTGGCTTTGAGGCCTATGTGTAAAGAGAGGACATGTACTGTAGGAAGTTGAGTCTTAATAGTCCTTTCTTTTCTTATACTTTCTCTCAGAACACTCAGAGGTGTTTTAGAGGTTTGTCACTTTATCACTACCTGAAATATGTTTTGAGAAGAATAAAATCAAAAAAACGCAATGGGTGGATGTTTGACATTGAGTTAGGTGCAATGGTGGCACAAGCACATACTGTAAAGGTGAATGGAGCATAGTTGAAGTAAAAGCTGAGAGAACTGCACACTTGATTTCTCTCTTCTGAGTAAATTTGTTTACACGTGGAAAACTTTGCATTGTTACTTCACAGAAGAAATTCAGTTTTATTATGTTTGAGCTGACTCAAGTGGTATTGTTTGACGTCACTGCTATTTTTAACACAGCTGATGGATGCATTTTTACTTTTTAATTGTAATGAGTTGACACGTGCGTATTTAGTTGCACACATTGTGGGGTTTTTTTTTGTGAGCTTTCTCTCTTTTAGTCATGTAATTCTGTTTTTTCCAGTCTGCTTTTCTGTTCTCCTGTTACTCTCTTTTCAAGTTTCAGCTTATGTGACCAACTCCTCCTCATTCTGCTCACTATACATTGAAGATCGGTGTGCCTGCACATCAGCTACATTGCTCTGGAATCAGTCACTGGATCAGATAGCTGTGGGTTCTTGTTTCTTTTGGATGTGTAGAGTCAATAACACTGGTTCTGTCACAACCAGGATATATTATTATCAAAGACTATGTTTGGAGTGGCAACCTTGCCATCAGGATGCTGCTCTCCTGGTGGCTCTTTCACTGCAGAAGAATAATCTATGAACTGAATTATCATACTTGAAGAGCGGCTAAAAGTGCTCAAAGACTCAGTGCTTCCGTACTGTTTCTATTAGTGACAATGAAATAGTAATACTTTTCTGTTGATTTTTTTTTTTTATATATTTTAAAAATGAATAAATTTGCTGTTTTAAAAGGTAAAAATTAAAAGTCTAACTTGTATTTTTCCACAATGTACAGATTGTTAGGCATAATGGAACTTTGGAACTTCTAGTTACGTAAAGACAAAGACATCAATTTCACAACCATAACACAGTAAAAGGCTAAAAGAGGTAACAGAAAAATAAAATGGTGTATAGTGAAGCCCACACAATCATAAGAGGTCTTTTGCAACAAAATCCATAATCAATTTGTGCGGCTTAAATTAAAAGTGTTCAGGACCTTCTCCAAGACTATTATGTCTCAGGATCATGGAGATGTATGACGCTAACTCTTAGCTAAATCAAACTGAAACTTGAAGACAATTCTAACAATCAACTTTTCACCACAAGCCTTTTTTATATAAATTATTGGAGTGAACACATCTCACTAATGACATTGTTGCACTTTTAAAGTAAAGAAGGCAGGCTGATGTAATTTGTGTCTGTGTTTAAACACTATTTAGTATCTGCAGAGATCAGTGTGATGGTCTGATATGTCTGTATTGACATTAGGCCACATATTTCCTTTACAAATGAACATTTTAACTAAGAGATCAGTTTTTAAAAAGGGTGGAGTGTTTTCTCCAAGTTGGAAATGAGGTCCTGCCCCAAGTGTTTGAGTTCAAGTATCTCGGGGTCTTCTTCACGAGCAAGGGAAGGATGGAGCGGCTGATTGACAGGCGGATTGGTTCGGCGTCTGCAGTGATGTGGACTCTGCATTGGTCTGTTGTGAAGGAGGAGCTGAGCCAAAAGGCAAAGCTCTTGATTTATCGGTCGATCTACCTTCCTACCCTTGCCTATGATCACATCCAGTTGGATGCCTCCTGGACGCCTGCCTGGTGAGGTGTTCCAGGCACGTCCCACTGGGAGGAAGACCCGGGGAAGACCATGGTCACACTGGAATGACTACATCTCTCAGCTGGCCTGGGAACGCCTCAGGATCCCCCTGGACCAGCTGGGGCCGGGGAGAGGGAAATCTGGGTTTCCCTGCTTAGACAGCTGCCCCCGCGACCCGAACCCCGGACAAGCGCCAGAAAATGAATGAATGGATGGAGATCAGTTTTGTTTAATTTCTCTGTATTGTGCATCAGATCATGAGACATTTCCTTAAACATGATCTACTAGAATGATCAGTTTGAGTCATTAATTGTTGACAAGATCAAAAACTGTAGTTTTCTGAGTCAAAGGTATTTTTATTCTTTTTACACCTTTCAGAATTTTGAATATACCATTTAGAACTGCTGTCCAGCCAAATATAAGCTACAGCAGTGAGAATGATTACTCCAGTAGTCGGAGGACCTGCCAACTTCAGAAAGAGTTACTCTTGCAATGGGGCTTCAGTTTTGATATACTCCAAGAGCTCTGGGAAACCCAATACCAGCTCAAAGAATCCTTTTAAAACTTCAAACACCAAGAGGACATAGTAGCTCTGTAGTGCTGCCTGGAAGATCACTGGGTAACAATTTGGGTGACATAATCTTACCAGTGATGGTTAGAAGAATCATGTCCTGTTTGTGAGGATTTTGCTGGTGGGATTTTTTTAAGGCAACTTAACTTGAAAGTAGTGTAACAGATTTTTAAAACTTGACAGAGAACTTAAAGTGCAGTGAACAATTGGGGGCATTTCCAAGATCTTGTACCAACATTGATAAGAGCGCCAATAATGGTCTATGCTTGTACTTTGTATTGCTATTATACACACAGACACACACTTTCCATGGGTTTACATATAGCAGCTAATATTTTTGTGGGATCTTTACTATGGTGTCTCTAAATGGACAAACTACAGTGTAAAGCAAGAACTGTGCTTTAAAACTACAGTACCAGCTTTGTTAGGTGCTAAAACTCATTTTGTGGTATGAGCACCAGAAGTGGTTACCTGTAGTGCAGTCATCTTTGCACCTTAGGCCACTGGATCCGCTCACATGCAAACATTTGTTGGGATGATTTGCCATTGAGTCACTGTCCAGTCACAAATGTACTTGGCATTTAAAGTATTTTTTTAACACCCACCTTCACAAGAAGTCAGTGATTCTTATGCATTACCTTTTATCTGCAACAGCTTTAAATTGTTCCGAGTTGAGACTACACTAACAGCTCACTGGTAAATTCAGGAATATAGAATACTACAAATAAAGACCCACGCAAGATTTTAAAATGAAAGGTTTTATTGCAAATGATTAAAAAGACTTAAGAACCCCGTTTACTCCACAGGCTTTTTCCCTCGTTTTCCAGTCGCTTTGACTGCAGGGGCATCGCTGCCTGCCTTAGCAGCTTTGCTTTGGGACGCCTTCACGGTTTTGACCTTTTTGATAGTTTTGGCTGGTTTAGATTTAGTTGAATCAGTGCTTCCCTCTTCATCCCCTTTTGCATCAGCTTTTTTAGGTTTTGGCTTCTTTGCAGGGGGTACCTTTGAAGGAGCAGCCCCTTCATCTTTCTTAGTCTTTTTGGGAGGCTTTAAGTCCTTAAAGAAAAAGAAAAAGAAAGAAAAAAAAAAAAAAAAAAAAAAAAAAAAAAAAAAAAAAGGGGGTTATGACAAGTAAAATTTAAGCACCAAGAAATTTCAAGACAAAAAAAAAAAAAAAAAAAAAAAAAAAAAAGGGGGGTTATGACAAGTAAAATTTAAGCACCAAGAAATTTCAAGACAAAAAAAAAAAAATAAAAAAATAAAAAAAAAAATCATGATTTCTAAAAGGGCACCATAGAGCATTGTGCCCTATAACAAATTCACACCAATCATAATCAGTTTTTAGAAAATGCTTTGAGATTTCAGAGCGAGAAAAGTTTAAACTAAGCCTAGAGGCGAGGAACCCTGGTCCTCGAGGGCCGCAGTCCTGCAGGTTTTCCATGTCTCCCTGCTCCAATACACCCAATTCAAATCAAATGGACCCAACAGCATATCAAGTTCTGAACAGCGACTCCTTAATTTGAATCAGGTGTGTTGGAGCAGGGACACGGAAAACTTGCAGGTGAGGGCCCAGGTTCCCCACCACTAAAAGCTATGTACTTATACCCCACACAGTCTTTCACCACACTTGTTCCTCCTCACCTCTGAAGACTTTGTCACCTCATTTTTAGAGGTCTTCTTTGAGGTACCTTTATATAAAAAAAAAAACAAAAAAACAAAAAAGTTAGGAAAGTCAGTTTTAGAATCTACAAAAATCAGACCAACAAGTTTATTCACACCTGCTTTTCTGGGCTTCTTGTCTTCATTTTCTTCTTTTGAAACAGTTTTCACATTGGGATCCGTGTTCTCGCTTTTTGGCTTTGACTCTTTGACCTTTGGAGCAAGCTTAACAGCAGGAAAGCAGAAAAAGGCAGCTTTTAATAAATTCATTTGAGTTTAGACTAACCTGCATATTCAGCATCTTTTACCCTGAACTTCCCCAGAGCTCCTGTAGTGATACTGGAGTTAGCAGGTCTCACCAACGTGCCATTTTCTATTCCCTTTTTCAGGGAATTGCGGACAAAGTGCTTCAACCTCACCAAATCCACAGAGGGGTATTTTTGCTTAATGTAGTTCTGTATCGCTTGGGATGACACCCCTTTGCGCGAATCTAGAGCCTGGAGTGCCTCCCTCACCATAACCGCCGTGGAAGGATGAGCTGTAAGCCTGCGCTGTGCCGCAGCATCTAGACAGGGCGAGAATTAGTTTTAGAAATGCTTAAGAGGAAGTTTTTAGAAGACTTCTGCCGTTCGTTCACAGACCTGAATTTTTTCCAGCAGTGTCTTTCGCAGGGGCATCGGCTGAGGTGGGCTCAGTAGGATCCTCAGAGTCCGCTGCTGGTTTTTTGGGAGGCATTACTGTGCAATATGAACGACCAGAGGACTACAAAAGCAGGCTGAAGATGAAGCGTAAAAACAGTGTAACCCCTGGACGATGTCAACGTCTTTATGCTGTTGCTTCCGGTAAAGTGAGACCAGGTGAATCACATCACATCGCATCACGTGCAGCTGATTAAGGTGCGCAGGTTAAACCCAGCAGTGTTTCCCAAAAATTTTACAAAACACAGGGTTTTTGAACATTACAGCTTAATGAACTTATTAGGTTTAAACCAGGAGGTAAACATTCATCAGTTCATCATCTTTATTTTCCCAACAATTTGTGCATTTAAACAATGCAATTATTAGTTTTCAAGGGATAATACATTTCATCATCATCATCATCATCATCATCATCATCATCATCATCATCATCATCATTATTATTATAATTAATTTTATTTACAAAATGTTAAATATTGTACATCAGAGTGCAAAAAAAAAACAACAACAAAAAAACAAACAAACAAACAAACAAACAAACAAACAAACAAAACAAACAAAAAAAACAAACAATTATCACAATATCAACTCTGAATGAATGGGGAATTTTTTAAAGAAGCAAGAAAGTTTTTGGATGCAAAAAGTGGATGGGGCAATAAAAGACTGCAACCAGTTTCTACATCAATTTACTCATCACAAAATTAGCTAAGTTCTATACTGGTTGATTGTGATTATGGAGCCTAAAAGTACCAGCTTAGTGAGATACATTGTGCCCTTTTTTTCCTCCATTTTTCTTGTTTAACTGTCATATCCAGCAACATAGCAAGCAGAAAGATGAGCTAGTCTGTTATATTGCACCAATTTGGGCTGAATTTGCTTTACCAAGGGGGAGCTTAGGGGAAACAAAGGGATTTAAGCTTTGTGGATATAAAGTTCACCTTAACATCCGAGTATTGTTCCCTTTATTTATTTATTTAAAAATTATTTAACACTGAATTAGCTTCTTTTTCATTTTCTTGGTTGATGACTTGGATTAAATTAAGTAACCTAAAAATCAATTTAATTCAACATCAAGGACCTTCAATACCCTGATGGAGACTGCAAATAGAAATTAGCTCCTTGTTTGCTTTGGTTTTTCTGCTTTGGGCTTTTACTTTGGGCTCTAAAGTGAATGAATTACGTTTTGTCATATTATTTAATTTATTTTTACCAGGATGTATGGGTGAGGCTGCATATATCTTTTGCAAAAGGTACTTTATAGCAGTTGATATGTAGTTCATGATGGGAGGCCTGGACTGTAGTAACAACCATATCACCAGTGGGCATAAGCATACCACACAATCTGCCACCAACTAGAAAAGATGACATCCTAATGAAGTTAATCCAGGTAGCTTTGGCACACCACTATCCAAAGCAGCAGACAGTTTAGTCAGCAGTTAGCTTAGTATGATGGTATAGTGGTTGCCAGCCTTTCCATGTAAATGCCTATAAAGTTGAGTTTGGACACACACGCCTGCTGAGACAGTGTCTAATCCAGTGGGCCACCAGCTAAGACATGCCAGTTGTTAGCCTTTCCAGTACTAATGCCCATCTAACCACAAATGATCCAGCATATAACTGTTTTACATGCAGGAAACACTCTCAAGTAGAATGTACTAAATAAAAACCTTGTGTCAGAAATCCTCCTATAAACATCTAATTAATTATTAACTCGATTCTTTTACAATCCTTTAAAAAAACACCTACAACAAACAGGTCCCTGCGAGAACATGCAGACTCCACAAAACATGTTCAAACCCCTTCCCACCTAAGGCTCAAACAACCTTCATATAGGGAGGATGCAGTGCCAACCACCAGACCACCATACAGCTCTAAATATGTTGTTATTATAAAATTCTTAAAGCATCAGTTTATGTAATGACATGAAAAAAAGGCACAGTCTTACATAAATGCAGCAGAATTGGGGCCCTGGTCATATTTGCACAATCAATTATCACTATTCCTGCCTGTTATTTTGCCCCCACATTTATTAACCTGCATGCTGATAGTCACTGTGTGAGTTTAATCACCAACAACTACAGTTTTATTTATGTTTTTTCTTTGTGTTGCTGATGTTTTTGTTGTTGTGTGAATAATTTTTCAGCCTGTCTGTCTTTTTTTGTAGGTGCTCTCAATGGTTGTTAGCTTTGGTGGTTTTCTGTTGCCTAACAGGTGTAGCAGCTATATATATATATATATATATATATATATATATATATATATATATATATATATATATTATGACAGTGTTAGCTCTGTGTGTTTCTATGGCTTACTTGTGTGCTTCACTTCTGGTGCTGTGGTTTTCCTGACTTGATAATGTTGAAGATAAAGTAGTAACAGATGTGGTGTGTTCAGGACATTCACATTGTTCATCTTCATCATGGCTGGACGCCTGCTGCTCATCGTCTTCATGTGTAAGTTTAATGTCTTATTAACTTCTTTCAAAGGCAATATCTAACATTATTTTTTATGCTGATTTAGTTAATATTATGAGTCAGTCCAGTTATTTTAAACTAGTGACACTAGACAAAGTTTAAATTGTGCCAAATCTTTTTCCCTTTCATTTAACAATTTCTCACAGGTTCCTTTCCTGACATTGAAGCTGAAGGTCAGTTTTAGTTTAATTTGGCTATGAGCAGTATATTTCTCGCCATCTTAGAATAGTAATATAGTCGTACAAAATTATATAATAACATTATTTTACATAAAATAACCCTAGTACACATTTATTGTAACATAACTGCCTCTAAACTTTCAGCTCTTCTTCGGCCTGAACTGATGGTGGATCGACTTGTGATCACAGAAACAGACTCGGTCACATTAACCTGTCAGACTCCACCATCTGTTTCTGCGTCTCAGTGTGATTTCTACATTGAAAATCAAGAAAAGTCTGGTAACTGTGTTCAGACACTGACAGCCGCTGAACTGCTGAATATAGCACGTAGAAGATCTCCTGCTGAGGTTAAAGTAAGATGTTGTTACACTGTGATGATTGAAGATATTGCTTCTAAATCTCCAGACAGTGGCATATCTGTCATCGCCGTAAACAGTGAGTGATTATGATCAAGCATTTTTTATTATTTTATATCTTACAATGCAATAATTTATTCCTGCAGTCGAATCTGTCATGAGACTATTATTACAAAATAAACTTTACCAGTGATGTAATCTACATGTACTCTTGTTTTCAGATCTTCATCCACCTAAACTTATGGTGGATCGACGAGTGATCACAGAGACCGATTCAGTCACATTGAACTGTCAGACTCCATCATCTGTTTCTGTTACTGAGTGTTATTTCATCATTATGAGAGGAAAACCTGCCAAAAGATTCTCCTGTCTGAAGACGCTGAGTGGAACTGAGCTACTGTCATTAACACAACAAAGTTTACCTGCTAAAGTTGATGTGACATGTTTTTACCTTTTATCACATCCATCTCCACAGAGTGACAAATCCACCATCACCATACAACGTGAGTAAAAACATCTGCTGTGGACTGATATAATAATGTGTGAGGAAAATTATCACTGTGTGTCAGAGTTAATTTGTATATGCTCCAGAATGTTTCTTACTAATTGATAAAGTTTTATATTATCAGGTTTCTTTCCAATAAACGCAACATTTAGTCATTTAATTCATGCTGTGTTTGCATTTTTAGTTCCTCGACCTGAACTGACAGTGAATCCACTGATGATCACAGAGACAGACTCAGTCACATTAAACTGTCAGACTCCATCATCCGTTTCTGTGACTGAGTGTTATTTGTACTTCCTGAAAACAAGAAGTACCAGAACCATCTCCTGTGTGGAAAACCTGGGAGGAACTGAGCTTCTGATGACAGCACGTCAGAGTTCTCCTGCTGATGTTAAACTAACATGTTATTACGATGTAGAGCGAAGAGGAGGAAAATATTCATCCTCACACAGCAACATGTCCTCTATCAGGATACAAAGTAAGTTTATTGTCATAGTATAAACAAATAGTCACCTGTCTTCAGAGGTATTATCTGCTTCCCTGACATCAGTGAAACCTACATCAGGTGACACAGTTTACAATTTATTTACAGTTTATTTTATAACTTACAATGCAATAATTTATTCCTGCAGTCGAATCTGTTTTGAGACTATTATTACAAAATAAACTTTACCAGTTATGTAATCTACATGTACTCTTATTTTCAGATCTTCATCCACCTAAACTTATGGTGGATCGACGAGTGATCACAGAGACCGATTCAGTCACATTAAACTGTCAGACTCCATCATCTGTTTCTGTTACTGAGTGTCATTTCATCATGAGAGGAAAACCTGCCAAAATGTTCTCCTGTCTGAAAACACTGAGTGGAACTGAGCTACTGTCGATAACACAACAAAGTTTACCTGCTAAAGTTGATGTGACATGTTTTTACCTTTTATCACATCCATCTCCACAGAGTGACAAATCCACCATCACCATACAACGTGAGTAAAAACATCTGCTGTGGACTGATATAATAATGTGTGAGGAAAATTATCACTGTGTGTCAGAGTTAATTTGTATATGCTCCAGAAAGTTTCTTACTAATTGATAAAGTTTTATATTATCAGATTTCATTCCAATAAATGCAACATTTAGTAATTTAATTCATGCTGTTTGCATTTTTAGTTCCTCGACCTGAACTGACAGTGAATCCACTGATGATCACAGAGACAGACTCAGTCACATTGAGCTGTCAGACTCCATCATCCGTTTCTGTGACTGAGTGTTATTTGTACTTCCTGCAAACAAAAACTACCAGAATCATGTCCTGTGTGGAAAACCTGAGAGGAACTGAGCTTCTGATGACAGCACATCAGAGTTCTCCTGCTGATGTTAAACTAACATGTTATTACGATGTAGAGCAAAGAGGAGGAAAATATTCATCCTCACACAGCAACATGTCCTCTATCAGGATACAAAGTAAGTTTATTGTCAAAGTATAAACAAATAGTCACCTGTCTTCAGAGGTAAAGCAGAGTTTGAAACTTACGTAATCTACTAAATAGACTTTATATAGATAAATATTTGTTTTTCTGACCATTGATAGATTCATGTTAGTGTGTGTGTGTAACTCTAGAAATGCATTTTTATTTCCTACAAACAGAGAGGCTCAACTCTGTCCTTTTATTGCAGATGTAAAAAGCTCAACAGAGTCAGCTTTCATTGTGACCACAGGTAGGATGTGAATCTAAACAGAATAGCAATCATTACATTTGAAAGATGATGTTAACTACATTAGAAATATTTTCTTTAATTCACTAGACTTCACAGTCGGCACACCGCCGAGACCTTTATTATCTGCTTCCCTGACATCAGTGAAACCTACATCAGGTGACACAGTTTACAATCCATCCAGATTATAATACCAGCTACACTTATTTATTAATACTTCAGTCACTCATACTTAAGAGAATAACAGCATATTTGATGAATATCATTTCTAAATGTTCTGTTTAAATCCAGCAGGTGTAAGCATTGGTACGACGACTAACACTGTTAACTCACTCTCTACTTCCCTGACATCTGTGAAACCAGCACCAGGTGACATCTTTATTTTAATTCCCATTAAGACACAATGTTCTCTAGAACAAGGGCATCATTAATTTGTTTATTTTAATCTCTGTTTAATTAAACTATGGCATCAGAGACCAATTCGACGGATACTTTGACCTCAGAGTTTCCTGAGACTTCACAGCCTCCAACCACAAGTAAAAAAAAAAAAAAAAAGAAAAACACTTTACATATATTTAGCTTTTCTTGTTTCTTTGCATCATGTCCACTTAAGCCGTGCACCACTACAAAAATCTCCAAAAAAGTTTAACTGTTTGTTAGATATCTGTCCCAGAGCTAGATTTGTTAAATTTGTACATCTAAGAAACCCATAGAAAATAATAAATGTCTTTTATTTTGATAAAAATGTGTTTCAGTAACTCAGTGATCTGTTATAACAAACGTCATACCATAGAGTAGGTTGTAAATGTAAAACCTCTTCTTGTCTGTAGACAGTGTGACTGACCTGTTGTGTTTTTCTGTTTGTTTTTTCCAGAAACAGAACAGAATTTTGTTGACACATCAGAACAATGGAAGATGATGTTATCTGAAGTTGGACCAGTTTTTGGATGGACTGTGGGTGCTATTTTGGTGATGGTGTGTGTGGTACTTCTCTGTTCCAGAAGAAGTGATAAGGACCGTCCTTTAAAATGTGAAAGTATGTTATTATATTCAAAGTTAATGTAATCATTATTTTTTTTAACCCCAGACTGTAGAAATACTGTAAATACTTTTACATTTTGTTAAGAAAAGCCAACAACTAAATTGGCTCTTTGCTGTCAGCTGAGTTTTTATGTGTACACTCGATTGTATCAGAGTGCTTGTGTTAATGGAAATACAATACAGCTGTGTTCTTCAAATATTCTATGTCTATTTTAACTAAAAGGCCATGTTTTTATTTCAGATGACTGGGGATGTATGGTAAGTCTTAAAAGAGTAAAGAAGAGATGACTTCAACACTGTGAGCTTTCAGTCATGAAATTAGATGGATCCTCTTCCTCTTCCCGTCTGACTTTTACTAAATCATTTGCAGGCTGGCTATGATGAAACCTACAGTATTGTTACCTACAAGTGCAGAACTGGTGAGTGTTGTTCCTTTTTCTGAAGTTAAGGTTCATGGACAGGTAGTGCAAGTTCTGCTGAAATATGTCAAACTAAATCAAACCTGAAGACATACAAGATGCCATTATGTGTGTACTGAACGAGAAATTATATCTTGTGAGTGTTAAATTTAGGTAAATTCAAAGTGCTAGAAAACATCTACAGCTCAGTCAGAGCGGCTGATTTATGTTTCTTTCTCTTCTTCCTCGTAGTCACAACAGCTGATCCTCAGACCCTGAGACAACTGAATCTACTCTGAGAGATTTAATTAACGGCATTGCAGTAATTCTGAGATCCATTTATTTGTTTCAATGTTGCTCTTAAATCAAATTTTATTTATTTATTTTTCATGCAAAAAGCAACACAAAGTTACATAATAACAACAATTTATGTATATTAGAACTAAAGCAAGCCTTCACCTACCAAAGTATATTATAACATAGCAACACACACACACACACACACACACACACACACACACACACACACACACACACACAAACTTAAGGTATAAACACCCCTGTTCTGTGCAAACATGAACTCTAACCCTTAGTTTCTGTGCCTTAACTGAATGTGGTATAAAAATATGAATGGAAATAAACATCTGGCTTGACGCTGCTGTGAGGAAACAACATTTTATGGACCCGTTCGCGTCAGGAACCAGCCCACCCATGACCACAGAGGGCGCACCACAGGGACCACCCAGTTCAGGGCCGGCAGGGGCTCATGTGCATGTGTTCAAATGTTAAAAGTTAATTAATATTCACATTAATACTGTCAAGAGAAGGCCTTCAAAAGGATTGCTGTCTTTTTTGAATGATACTGATATCCTAATAACTGAATTTTTTGTTTAATGACCTGAATATATTCTATCAAGATATTAGACAATATAAACATGCTGCTGAAATATATTCCAGTAATTTAAAAAATGATGTTTTTGATTATACTATATATATATATACATAATTATAAATACACTTCACATTGTACCAGGTTCCAAAAAAATGTTTCACCAAGTAAATTCAGAGCTTAAACCAACCTGTCCCAAAAAATGGAACAATTTAAATTTCTTTACAAATGGCATGTAAAAATAACTTCGGCCTAAAATGAAATATATTGTGTATAAAGATTTATTTAATCAGCATGTTCTGGATTTTATTATGTACTCTTATTCTTGTTTTTTTAAATGTATTTCATATTGTTTGTTCATGTATTGGCGTGTTATATCATTGCTTTTATGCTTTTAATTAACATATAATGTTATGATTGTTCCATTATGTTATAAAAAAGAAACAAATAAAGAGCTTTCTATCAACTATTCCCCTTCATAAATAAGAGTAATGGAAAATGATTTGGGACTGTATTTTGCTCCCTTTTAGAGCTTCTGTATAAGTGAGAGATTTCACAAGAAAATGGTTCCAGTGATGCAAGAAAAACAAACAGACATTCACACACAATTTAAAAAGTTAACTAGAAAGTAGACTTTGTAGTGAAGTGCAAGGATGTGACTGTTGGTGTCCCAGGTATCAGAATAAACTCAGGTACATGTTGAAGGGTAAAATGACAGATATTTAATGGAAGGAGTCAATCTTGAGAATGTTTTCTTTTTTTTAAAAAAAATCAGTGGTTGTTCTTTTTGTCCTGCTTCCATAATGATGAAATACCTGCAAAATTAACAAAGCTGACCAATTTGATACAGCAAACACTTGCTTTATTTATTATGTTATTTAATAACCTGAAAGTTCTGTGAGCAAAAACTTATGTAATGCCACAAAAAATTCCACAGTCATATGGAAACTAATACAATTGAACTCTCGAAATGACAGCATGTTCCATATGAAGGAGAACCAAAACTGAACATTCAGAAGACCCACAGCTGAGATAGAAAAGCTACTTGCATGAGAATCTGCTTTTTCAGAGGCAGAGGAATAGGGAGAGGAACATATACATGTATATAGTGTGTATATATATATATATATATATATATATACATTTCCACAAAGATGTGAAGAGTAACACCTCCCACATGTCCCCACAGCTGAAATGAAGCAATAACAAACTACAATTAAACTAACGCAAAACATCTTCTAATATCAACAGTCAGAAATCCATTTAATGTGTTTAAAGTTAATTCTTATCTCCCTGTTGTTGATCCTCTAGAAACACAAAAAAACAAGTAAATACCTTGGTTTTGTCATATTTAATAAGTAAATCTCACGGTTGAACAAATTTGTTAACAACGAGAAAGCAACAGAAGCAAAGAACAATTTCTGAAACTGTTCTGGACCTTTCAGTCAACACTTGATGTCCTCTGAATCTATGACCCATATGCTGCATGAACTTTGTAAAATTAAGTGTGTGTTAGGTCTGTGTGTTTCTATGGTTTGCTTTCGTGCTTCACTTCTGGTGCTGTGGTTTTCCTGAGCGCATGTTCTGCGACTTCATGTTGGTTAATGACAACGTAGTCAGACAGACAAGTGTGGTGTGTTCAGGACATTCACTTTGTTCATCTTCATCATGGCTGGATGCTCGCTGCTCATCATCCTCATGTGTAAGTTTAATATCTTATTAACTTCTTTCAGTGTCTTTGTCTGCTTTTAATTCATGTAGCTAATCCAGTAAAGAGGAAAGTGATTTTAAAGTGTTATAAACATTTAATACAGATTTAAATTAAGTTAGTTTCACTAGTTAAAGTTTGAATAATTTTCCCTTTCATTTAACAATTTCTCACAGGTTCCCTTCTTGACATTGAAGCTGAAGGTCAGTCTGAGTTTAATTGAGCTATGAGCAGTATATTTCTCTCTCTCTTGTTAACAAGGATATATAATTATCTGTCATTAATTTTGACAGACAAAGCCATTACATAACATAACTGCCTCTAAACTTTCAGCTCTTCTTCAGCCTGAACTGATGGTGGATCGACTTGTGATCACAGAAACAGACTCGGTCACATTAACCTGTCAGACTCCACCATCTGTTTCTGCGTCTCAGTGTGATTTCTACATTGAAAATCAAAAAAAGTCTGGTAACTGTGTTCAGACACTGACAGCCGCTGATCTGCTGAATATAGCACGTAGAAGATCTCCTGCTGAGGTTAAAGTAAGATGTTGTTACACTGTGATGAATGACGCTATTGCTTCTAAATCTCCAGACAGTGGCATATCTGTCATCGCCGTAAACAGTGAGTGATTATGATCAAGCATTTTTTATTATTTTATATCTTACAATGCAATAATTTATTCCTGCAGTCAAATCTGTCATGAGACTATTATTACAAAATAAACTTTACCAGTGATGTAATCTACATGTACTCTTATTTTCAGATCTTCATCCACCTAAACTTATGGTGGATCGACAAGTGATCACAGAGACCGATTCAGTCACATTAAACTGTCAGACTCCATCATCTGTTTCTGTTACTGAGTGTAATTTCATCATTATGAGAGGAAAACCTGCCAAAATGTTCTCCTGTCTGAAGATGCTGAGTGGAACTGAGCTACTGTCATTAACACAACAAAGTTTACCTGCTAAAGTTGATGTGACATGTTTTTACCTTATATCACATCCATCTCCACAGAGTGACAAATCCACCATCACCATACAACGTGAGTAAAAACATCTGCTGTGGACTGATATAATAATGTGTGAGGAAAATTATCACTGTGTGTCAGAGTTAATTTGTATATGCTCCAGAAAGTTTCTTACTAATTGATAAAGTTTTATATTATCAGATTTCTTTTCAATAAATGCAACATTTAGTCATTTAATTCATGCTGTTTGCATTTTTAGTTTCTCGACCTGAACTGACAGTGAATCCACTGATGATCACAGAGACAGACTCAGTCACATTGAACTGTCAGACTCCATCATCCGTTTCTGTTACTGAGTGTTATTTGTACTTCCTGCAAACAAAAACTACCAGAATCATGTCCTGTGTGGAAAACCTGAGAGGAACTGAGCTTCTGATGACAGCACGTCAGAGTTCTCCTGCTGATGTTGAACTAACATGTTATTACGATGTAGAGCGAAGAGGAGGAAAATATTCATCCTCACACAGCAACATGTCCTCTATCAGGATACAAAGTAAGTTTATTGTCATAGTATAAACAAATAGTCACCTGTCTTCAGAGGTAAAGTACTCTGCTAAATAGGCCTTATATAGATAAATATTTGTTATTCTGACCATTGATAGATTCATGTTAGTGTGTGTGTAATTCTAGAAATGCACTTTTATTTCCTACAAACAGAGAGGCTCAACTCTGTCCTTTTATTGCAGATGTAAAAAGCTCAACAGAGTCAGCTTTCAGTGTGACCACAGGTAGGATGTGAATCTAAACAGAATAGCAATCATTACATTTGAAAGATAATGTTAACTACATTAGAAATATTTTCTTTAATTCACTAGACTTCACAGTCGGCACACCGCCGAGCACTTTATTATCTGCTTCCCTGACATCAGTGAAACCTACATCAGGTGATATCTTTACTTTAATTCCCATTAAAACACAATGTTCTCTAGAACAAGGATATCATTAATTTGTTTGTTTTAATCTTAGTTTAATTAAACTATGGCATCAGAGACCGACTCTACAGATACTTTGACCTCAGAGTTTCCTGAGACCTCACAGCCTCCAACCACAAGTAAAAAAAAAAAAAAAACACTTTACATATATTTAGCTTTTCTGTTTCTTTGCATTATGTCCACTTAAGCCGTGCACCACTACAAAAATCTCAGAAATTATTAACTGTTTGTTAGATATCTGTCCCAGAGCTGGATTTGTTTAATTTGTACATCAAAGCAACCCATAGAAAATAATAAATGTCTTTTCTTTTGATAAAAATGTGTTTCAGTAACTCAGTGATCTGTTATAACAAACGTCATACCATAGAGTAGGTTGTAAATGTAAAACCTCTTCTTGTGTTTTGTCTGTAGACAGTGTGACTGACCTGTTGTGTTTTTCTGTTTGTTTTTTCCAGAAACAGAACAGAATTTTGTTGACACATCAGAACAATGGAAGATGATGTTATCTGAAGTTGGACCAGTTTTTGGATGGACTCTGGGTGCTATTTTGGTGATGGTGTGTTTGGTACTTCTCTGTTCCAGAAGAAGTGGTAAGGACCGTCCTTTAAAATTTGAAAAGTATGTTATTATATTCAGAGTTAATGTATTCATTATTTTTTTTAACCCCAGACTGTAGAAATACTGTAAATACTTTTACATTTTGTTAAGAAAAGCCAACAACTAAATTGGCTCTTTGCTGTCAGCTGAGTTTTTATGTGTACACTCGATCGTATCAGAGTGCTTGTGTTAATGGAAATACAATACAGCTGTGTTCTTCAAATATTCTATGTCTATCTTAACTAAAAGGCCATGTTTTTATTTCAGATGACTGGGGATGTATGGTAAGTCTTAAAAGAGTAAAGAAGAGATGACTACAACACTGTGAGCTTTCAGTCATGAAATTAGATGGATCCTCTGCCTCTTCCCGTCTGACTTTTACTAAATCATTTGCAGGCGGGCTATGATGAAACCTACAGTATTGTTACCTACAAGTGCAGAACTGGTGAGTGTTGTTCCTTTTTCTGAAGTTAAGGTTCATGGACAGGTAGTGCAAGTTCTGCTGAAATATGTCAAACTAAATCAAACCTGAAGACATACAAGATGCCATTATGTGTGTACTGAACGAGAAATTATATCTTGAGAGTTTTAAATTTAGATAAATTCAAAGTGCTAGAAAACATCTACAGCTCAGTCAGAGCGGCTGATTTATGTTTCTTTCTCTTTTTCCTCGTAGTCACAACAGCTGATCCTCAGACCCTGAGACAACTGAATCTACTCTGAGAGATTTAATTAACGGCATTGCAGTAATTCTGAGATCCATTTATTTGTTTCAATGTTGCTCTTAAATCAAATTTTATTTATTTATTTTAATGCAAAAAGCAACACAAAGTTACATAATATCAACAATTTATGTATATTAGAAATAAAGCAAGCCTTCACCTACCAAAGTATATTATAACATAGCAACACACACACACACACACACACACACACACACACACACACACACACACACACACACACACACACACACACACACACACACACACACACACACACACACACAAACGTAAGGTATATACACCCCCATTCTGTGCAAACATGAACTCTAACCCTTAGTTTCTGTGTCTTAACTGAATGTGGTATAAAAATATGAATGGAAATAAACATCTGGCTTGACGCTGCTGTGAGGAAACAACATTTTGTGGACCCGTTCGTGTCAGGAACCAGCCCACCCATGACCACAGAGGGCGCACCACAGGGACCACCCAGTTCAGGGCCGGCAGGGGCTCATGTGCATGTGTTCAAATGTTAAAAGTTAATTAATATTCACATTAATACTGTCAAGAGAAGGCCTTCAAAAGGATTGCTGTCTTTTTTAAATGGTACTGATATCCTAATAATGGAAATTTGTGTTTAATGACCTGAATATATTCTATCAAGATATTAGACAATATAAACATGCTGCTGAAATATATTCCAGTAATTTAAAAAATATGTTTTTGTTTATACTATATATATACATAATTATAAATACACTTCACATTGTACCAGGTTCCAAAAAAATGTTTCACCAAGTAAATTCAGAGCTTAAACCAACCTGTCCCCAAAATAGAACAATTTAAATTTCTTTTCAAATGGCATGTAAAAATAACTTCGGCCTAAAATGAAATATATTGTGTATAAAGATTTATTTAATCAGCATGTTCTGGATTTTATCATGTACTCTTATTCTTGTGTTTTAAATGTATTTCATATTGTTCGTTCATGTATTGGCGTGTTATATCATTGCCTTTATGCTTTAAATTAACATATAATGTTATGATTGTTCCATGATGTTATAAAAAAGAAACAAATAAAGAGCTTTCTCTCAACTATTCCCCTTCATAAATAAGAGTAATGGAAAATGATTTGGGACTGTATTTTGCTCCCTTTTAGAGCTTCTGTATAAGTGAGAGATTTCACAAGAAAATGGTTCCAGTGATGCAAGAAAAACAAACAGACATTCACACACAATTTAAAAAGTTAACTAGAAAGTAGACTTTGTAGTGAAGTGCAAGGATGTGACTGTTGGTGTCCCAGGTATCAGAATAAAATCAGGTACATGTTGAAGGGTAAAATGACAGATATTTAATGGAAGGAGTCAATCTTGAGAATGTTTTCTTTTCTTTTTTAAAATCAGTGGTTGTTCTTTTTGTCCTGCTTCCATAATGATGAAATACCTGCAAAATTAACAAAGCTGACCAATTTGATACAGCAAACACTTGCTTTATTTATTATGTTATTTAATAACCTGAAAGTTCTGTGAGCAAAAACTTATGTAATGCCACAAAAAATTCCACAGTCATATGGAAACTAATACAATTGAACTCTCGAAATGACAGCATGTTCCATATGAAGGAGAACCAAAACTGAACATTCAGAAGACCCACAGCTGAGATAGAAAAGCTACTTGCATGAGAATCTGCTTTTTCAGAGGCAGAGGAATAGGGAGAGGAACATATACATGTATATAGTGTGTATATATATATATATATATATATATATATATATATACATTTCCACAAAGATGTGAAGAGTAACACCTCCCACATGTCCCCACAGCTGAAATGAAGCAATAACAAACTACAATTAAACTAACACAAAACATCTTCTAATATCAACAGTCAGAAATCCATTTAATGTGTTTAAAGTTAATTCTTATCTCCCTGTTGTTGATCCTCTAGAAACACAAAAAACAAGTAAATACCTTGGTTTTGTCATATTTAATAAGTAAATCTCACGGTTGAACAAATTTGTTAACAACGAGAAAGCAACAGAAGCAAAGAACAATTTCTGAAACTGTTCTGGACCTTTCAGTCAAAACTTGATGTCCTCTGAATCTATGACCCATATGCTGCATGAACTTTGTAAAATTAAGTGTGTGTTAGGTCTGTGTGTTTCTATGGTTTGCTTTCGTGCTTCACTTCTGGTGCTGTGGTTTTCCTGAGCGCATGTTCTGCGACTTCATGTTGGTTAATGACAACGTAGTCAGACAGACAAGTGTGGTGTGTTCAGGACATTCACTTTGTTCATCTTCATCATGGCTGGATGCTCGCTGCTCATCATCCTCATGTGTAAGTTTAATATCTTATTAACTTCTTTCAGTGTCTTTGTCTGCTTTTAATTCATGTAGCTAATCCAGTAAAGAGGAAAGTGATTTTAAAGTGTTATAAACATTTAATACAGATTTAAATTAAGTTAGTTTCACTAGTTAAAGTTTGAATAATTTTCCCTTTCATTTAACAATTTCTCACAGGTTCCCTTCTTGACGTTGAAGCTGAAGGTCAGTCTGAGTTTAATTGAGCTATGAGCAGTATATTTCTCTCTCTCTTGTTAACAAGGATATATAATTATCTGTCATTAATTTTGACAGACAAAGCCATTACATAACATAACTGCCTCTAAACTTTCAGCTCTTCTTCAGCCTGAACTGATGGTGGATCGACTTGTGATCACAGAAACAGACTCGGTCACATTAACCTGTCAGACTCCACCATCTGTTAATGCGTCTCAGTGTGATTTCTACATTGAAAATCAAGAAAAGTCTGGTAACTGTGTTCAGACACTGACAGCCGCTGAACTGCTGAATATAGCACGTAGAAGATCTCCTGCTGAGGTTAAAGTAAGATGTTGTTACACTGTGATGAATGACGCTATTGCTTCTAAATCTCCAGACAGTGGCATATCTGTCATCGCCGTAAACAGTGAGTGATTATGATCAAGCATTTTTTATTATTTTATATCTTACAATGCAATAATTTATTCCTGCAGTCAAATCTGTCATGAGACTATTATTACAAAATAAACTTTACCAGTGATGTAATCTACATGTACTCTTATTTTCAGATTTTCATCCACCTAAACTTATGGTGGATCGACGAGTGATCGCAGAGACCGATTCAGTCACATTAAACTGTCAGACTCCATCATCTGTTTCTGTTACTGAGTGTAATTTCATCATCATGAGAGGAAAACCTGCCAAAAGATTCTCCTGTCTGAAGACGCTGAGTGGAACTGAGCTACTGTCATTAACACAACAATGTTTACCTGCTAAAGTTGATGTGACATGTTTTTACCTTTTATCACATCCATCTCCACAGAGTGACAAATCCACCATCACCATACAACGTGAGTAAAAACATCTGCTGTGGACTGATATAATAATGTGTGAGGAAAATGATCAATGTGTGTCAGAGTTAATTTGTATATGCTCCAAAAAGTTTTCTTACTAATTGATAAAGTAGTATATTATCAGATTTCTTTTTAATAAACGCAACATTTAGTCATTTAATTCATGCTGTGTTTGCATTTTTAGTTTCTCGACCTGAACTGACAGTGAATCCACTGATGATCACAGAGACAGACTCAGTCACATTAAACTGTCAGACTCCATCATCCATTTCTGTTACTGAGTGTTATTTGTACTTCCTGCAAACAAAAACTACCAGAACCATGTCCTGTGTGGAAAACCTGAGAGGAACTGAGCTTCTGATGACAGCACGTCAGAGTTCTCCTGCTGATGTTGAACTAACATGTTATTACGATGTAGAGCAAAGAGGAGGAAAATATTCATCCTCACACAGCAACATGTCCTCTATCAGGATACAAAGTAAGTTTATTGTCATAGTATAAACAAATAGTCACCTGTCTTCAGAGGTAAAGTACTCTGCTAAATAGGCCTTATATAGATAAATATTTGTTATTCTGACCATTGACAGATTCATGTTAGTGTGTGTGTAATTCTAGAAATGCACTTTTATTTCCTACAAACAGAGAGGCTCAACTCTGTCCTTTTATTGCAGATGTAAAAAGCTCAACAGAGTCAGCTTTCAGTGTGACCACAGGTAGGATGTGAATCTAAACAGAATAGCAATCATTACATTTGAAAGATAATGTTAACTACATTAGAAATATTTTCTTTAATTCACTAGACTTCACAGTCGGCACACCGCCGAGCACTTTATTATCTGCTTCCCTGACATCAGTGAAACCTACATCAGGTGATATCTTTACTTTAATTCCCATTAAAACACAATGTTCTCTAGAACAAGGATATCATTAATTTGTTTGTTTTAATCTTAGTTTAATTAAACTATGGCATCAGAGACCGACTCTACAGATACTTTGACCTCAGAGTTTCCTGAGACTTCCCAGCCTCCAACCACAAGTAAAAAAAAAAAAAAAAAACACTTTACATATATTTAGCTTTTCTGTTTCTTTGCATTATGTCCACTTAAGCCGTGCACCACTACAAAAATCTCAGAAATTATTAACTGTTTGTTAGATATCTGTCCCAGAGCTGGATTTGTTTAATTTGTACATCAAAGCAACCCATAGAAAAATAATAAATGTCTTTTCTTTTGATAAAAATGTGTTTCAGTAACTCAGTGATCTGTTATAACAAACGTCATACCATAGAGTAGGTTGTAAATGTAAAACCTCTTCTTGTGTTTTGTCTGTAGACAGTGTGACTGACCTGTTGTGTCTTTCTGTTTGTTTTTTCCAGAAACAGAACAGAATTTTGTTGACACATCAGAACAATGGAAGATGATGTTATCTGAAGTTGGACCAGTTTTTGGATGGACTCTGGGTGCTATTTTGGTGATGGTGTGTTTGGTACTTCTCTGTTCCAGAAGAAGTGGTAAGGACCGTCCTTTAAAATTTGAAAAGTATGTTATTATATTCAGAGTTAATGTATTCATTATTTTTTAACCCCAGACTGTAGAAATACTGTAAATACTTTTACATTTTGTTAAGAAAAGCCAACAACTAAATTGGCTCTTTGCTGTCAGCTGAGTTTTTATGTGTACACTCGATCGTATCAGAGTGCTTGTGTTAATGGAAATACAATACAGCTGTGTTCTTCAAATATTCTATGTCTATTTTAACTAAACGGCCATGTTTTTATGTCAGATGACTGGGGATGTATGGTAAGTCTTAAAAGAGTAAAGAAGAGATGACTTCAACACTGTGAGCTTTCAGTCATGAAATTAGATGGATCCTCTTCCTCTTCCCGTCTGACTTTTACTAAATCATTTGCAGGCGGGCTATGATGA
Organism: Melanotaenia boesemani; assembly: GCF_017639745.1. Lineage (NCBI taxonomy): Eukaryota > Metazoa > Chordata > Actinopteri > Atheriniformes > Melanotaeniidae > Melanotaenia > Melanotaenia boesemani. Next base: position 28,606,244 of record NC_055684.1, on the reverse strand, counting down.
AACCTACAGTATTGTTACCTACAAGTGCAGAACTGGTGAGTGTTGTTCCTTTTTCTGAAGTTAAGGTTCATGGACAGGTAGTGCAAGTTCTGCTGAAATATGTCAAACTAAATCAAACATGAAGACATACAAGATGCCATTATGTGTGTACTGAACGAGAAATTATATCTTGTGAGTGTTAAATTTAGATAAATTCAAAGTGCTAGAAAACATCTACAGCTCAGTCAGAGCGGCTGATTTATGTTTCTTTCTCTTCTTCCTCGTAGTCACAACAGCTGATCCTCAGACCCTGAGACAACTGAATCTACTCTGAGAGATTTAATTAACGGCATTGCAGTAATTCTGAGATCCATTTATTTGTTTCAATGTTGCTCTTAAATCAAATTTTTTTTATTTATTTTTCATGCAAAAAAGCAACACAAAGTTACATAATAACAACAATTTATGTATATTAGAACTAAAGCAAGCCTTCACCTACCAAAGTATATTATAAAATAGCAACACACATACACACACACACACACACAAACGTGAGGTATATACACCCCCATTCTGTGCAAACATGAACTCTAACCCTTAGTTTCTGTGTCTTAACTGAATGTGGTATACAAATATGAATGGAAATAAACATCTGGCTTGACGCTGCTGTGAGGAAACAACATTTTGTGGACCCGTTCGTGTCAGGAACCAGCCCACCCATGACCACAGAGGGCGCACCACAGGGACCACCCAGTTCAGGGCCGGCAGGGGCTCATGTGCATGTGTTCTAATGTTAAAAGTTAATTAATATTCACATTAATACTGTCAAGAGAAGGCCTTCAAAAGGATTGCTGTCTTTTTTGAATGGTACTGATATCCTAATAACTGAAATTTTTGTTTAATGACCTGAATATATTCTATCAAGATATTAGACAATATAAACATGCTGCTGAAATATATTCCAGAAATTTAAAAAATATGTTTTTGATTATACTATATATATACATAATTATAAATACACTTCACATTGTACCAGGTTCCAAAAAAATGTTTCACCAAGTAAATTCAGAGCTTAAACCAACCTGTCCCAAAAAATGGAACAATTTAAATTTCTTTTCAAATGGCATGTAAAAATAACTTCGGCCTAAAATGAAATATATTGTGTATAAAGATTTATTTAATCAGCATGTTCTGGATTTTATTATGTACTCTTATTCTTGTTTTTTTAAATGTATTTCATATTGTTTGTTCATGTATTGGCGTGTTATATCATTGCTTTTATGCTTTTAATTAACATATAATGTTATGATTGTTCCATTATGTTATAAAAAAGAAACAAATAAAGAGCTTTCTCTCAACTATTCCCCTTCATAAATAAGAGTAATGGAAAATGATTTGGGACTGTATTTTGCTCCCTTTTAGAGCTTCTGTATAAGTGAGAGATTTCACAAGAAAATGGTTCCAGTGATGCAAGAAAAACAAACAGACATTCACACACAATTTAAAAAGTTAACTAGAAAGTAGACTTTGTAGTGAAGTGCAAGGATGTGACTGTTGGTGTCCCAGGTATCAGAATAAACTCAGGTACATGTTGAAGGGTAAAATGACAGATATTTAATGGAAGGAGTCAATCTTGAGAATGTTTTCTTTTTCTTTTTTTTAAAAAAAATCAGTGGTTGTTCTTTTTGTCCTGCTTCCATAATGATGAAATACCTGCAAAATTAACAAAGCTGACCAATTTGATACAGCAAACACTTGCTTTATTTATTATGTTATTTAATAACCTGAAAGTTCTGTGAGCAAAAACTTATGTAATGCCACAAAAAATTCCACAGTCATGTGGAAACAAATACAATTGAACTCTCGAAATGACAGCATGTTCTGTATGAAGGAGAACCAAAACTGAACATTCAGAAGACCCACAGCTGAGATAGAAAAGCTACTTGCATGAGAAACTGCTTTTTCAGAGGCAGAGGAATAGGGAGAGGAACATATATATACATCTATATATATATATATACATATATATATATCTATGTATATATATATATATATATATATCTTATATATATATATACATACATTTTCACAAAGATGTGAAGAGTAACACCTCCCACATGTCCCCACAGCTGAAATGAAGCAATAACAAACTACAATTAAACTAACACAAAACATCTTCTAATATCAACAGTCAGAAATCCATTTAATGTGTTTAAAGTTAATTCTTATCTCCCTGTTGTTGATCCTCTAGAAACACAAAAAAACAAGTAAATACCTTGGTTTTGTCATATTTAATAAGTAAATCTCACGGTTGAACAAATTTGTTAACAACGAGAAAGCAACAGAAGCAAAGAACAATTTCTGAAACTGTTCTGGACCTTTCAGTCAAAACTTGATGTCCTCTGAATCTATGACCCATATGCTGCATGAACTTTGTAAAATTAAGTGTGTGTTAGGTCTGTGTGTTTCTATGGTTTGCTTTCGTGCTTCACTTCTGGTGCTGTGGTTTTCCTGAGCGCATGTTCTGAGACTTCATGTTGGTTAATGACAACGTAGTCAGACAGACAAGTGTGGTGTGTTCAGGACATTCACTTTGTTCATCTTCATCATGGCTGGATGCTCGCTGCTCATCATCCTCATGTGTAAGTTTAATATCTTATTAACTTCTTTCAGTGTCTTTGTCTGCTTTTAATTCATGTAGCTAATCCAGTAAAGAGGAAAGTGATTTTAAAGTGTTATAAACATTTAATACAGATTTAAATTAAGTTAGTTTCACTAGTTAAAGTTTGAATAATTTTCCCTTTCATTTAACAATTTCTCACAGGTTCCCTTCTTGACATTGAAGCTGAAGGTCAGTCTGAGTTTAATTGAGCTATGAGCAGTATATTTCTCTCTCTCTTGTTAACAAGGATATATAATTATCTGTCATTAATTTTGACAGACAAAGCCATTACATAACATAACTGCCTCTAAACTTTCAGCTCTTCTTCAGCCTGAACTGATGGTGGATCGACTTGTGATCACAGAAACAGACTCGGTCACATTAACCTGTCAGACTCCACCATCTGTTTCTGCGTCTCAATGTGATTTCTACATTGAAAATCAAAAAAAGTCTGGTAACTGTGTTCAGACACTGACAGCCGCTGATCTGCTGAATATAGCACGTAGAAGATCACCTGCTGAGGTTAAAGTAAGATGTTGTTACACTGTGATGAATGACGCTATTGCTTCTAAATCTCCAGACAGTGGCATATCTGTCATCGCCGTAAACAGTGAGTGATTATGATCAAGCATTTTTTATTATTTTATATCTTACAATGCAATAATTTATTCCTGCAGTCAAATCTGTCATGAGACTATTATTACAAAATAAACTTTACCAGTGATGTAATCTACATGTACTCTTATTTTCAGATCTTCATCCACCTAAACTTATGGTGGATCGACAAGTGATCACAGAGACCGATTCAGTCACATTAAACTGTCAGACTCCATCATCTGTTTCTGTTACTGAGTGTAATTTCATCATTATGAGAGGAAAACCTGCCAAAATGTTCTCCTGTCTGAAGATGCTGAGTGGAACTGAGCTACTGTCATTAACACAACAAAGTTTACCTGCTAAAGTTGATGTGACATGTTTTTACCTTATATCACATCCATCTCCACAGAGTGACAAATCCACCATCACCATACAACGTGAGTAAAAACATCTGCTGTGGACTGATATAATAATGTGTGAGGAAAATTATCACTGTGTGTCAGAGTTAATTTGTATATGCTCCAGAAAGTTTCTTACTAATTGATAAAGTAGTATATTATCAGATTTCTTTTCAATAAATGCAACATTTAGTCATTTAATTCATGCTGTTTGCATTTTTAGTTTCTCGACCTGAACTGACAGTGAATCCACTGATGATCACAGAGACAGACTCAGTCACATTGAACTGTCAGACTCCATCATCCGTTTCTGTTACTGAGTGTTATTTGTACTTCCTGCAAACAAAAACTACCAGAACCATCTCCTGTGTGGAAAACCTGAGAGGAACTGAGCTTCTGATGACAGCACGTCAGAGTTCTCCTGCTGATGTTGAACTAACATGTTATTACGATGTAGAGCGAAGAGGAGGAAAATATTCATCCCCACACAGCAACATGTCCTCTATCAGGATACAAAGTAAGTTTATTGTCATAGTATAAACAAATGGTCACCTGTCTTCAGAGGTAAAGTACTCTGCTAAATAGACTTTATATAGATAAATATTTGTTATTCTGACCATTGATAGATTCATGTTAGTGTGTGTGCAACTCTAGAAATGCACTTTATTTCCTACAAACTGAGAGGCTCAACTCTGTCCTTTTATTGCAGATGTAGAAAGCTCAAGCTCAACAGAGTCAGCTTTCAGTGTGACCACAGGTAGGATGTGAATCTAAACAGAATAGCAATCATTACATTTGAAAGATGATGTTAACTACATTAGAAATATTTTCTTTAATTCACTAGACTTCACAGTCGGCACACCGCCGAGCACTTTATTATCTGCTTCCCTGACATCAGTGAAACCTACATCAGGTGACACAGTTTACAATCCATCCAGATTATAATACCAGTTACACTTATTTATTAATACTTCAGTCACTCATACTTCAGAGAATAACAGCATATTTGATAAGTATTATTTCTAAATACTCTGTTTAAATCCAGCAGGTGTAAGCGTTGGTACAACGACTAACACTGTTAGCTCACTCTCTACTTCCCTGACATCAGTGAAACCTACATCAGGTGACACAGTTTACAATCCATCCAGATTATAATACCAGCTACACTTATTTATTACTACTTCAGTCACTCATACTTCAGAGAATAACAGCATATTTGATGAATATCATTTCTAAATGTTTTGTTTAAATCCAGCAGGTGTAAGCGTTGGTACGACAACTAACACTGTTAACTCACTCTCTACTTCCCTGACATCTGTGAAACCAGCACCAGGTGACATCTTTATTTTAATTCCCATTAAGACACAATGTTCTCTAGAACAAGGGCATCATTAATTCATTTTTCATCTTTGTTTAATTAAAATATGGCATCAGAGACTGACTCTACAGATGCTTTGACCTCAGAGTTTCCAAAGACTTCCCAGCCTCCAACCACAAGTAAAAAAGCACAAAAAACACTTTACATATATTTAGCTTTTCTTGTTTCTTTGCATCATGTCCACATCAGCTGTGCATCACTACAAAAATCTCAGAAATGATTTACTTTGTATTTGAAATGTGTCCTGGTGCTAAATTAGTTTATTTTTGTACATCAAAGCAACCCATATAAAATGATGAATGTCTATCAATGTGATTAACACTTTTAGTGACTCAATGATCTGTTACATTCATTAAACCTGCTTCACACAGTATGGTGGGTTGTAATAAGGGGCAGTAAATGTGAAGTCCTCTTACTTTCGTTGGTGCAGGAAGTGAGACTCACTTGCACTTTTTTTTAATTTTCCAGAAACACAACAGTGGAAGTTTATGTTTGTCATTGGACCTGCTTTTGGGATGTCTGTGGGCGTCATTTTACTGGTGGCGGCAGTTCTCTGTTCCAGAAGAAGTGGTAAGGACTGTAATGATTCATGTTTTCCTGAAAAGTTGAAAGTACGTTAGTATATTCACAATTAATACAATCATTATTTAACCACAGACTATACAAATAAACACCTCTACATGCAAACTCAAAGGATTGCAAAACATGATGTATTGCCCATGGACAGTTAAGGAATCATCACATCTGGATGCAATTCATGTAATATTTATTTTTATTCTGTAGAAAAATTAACAAAATACAGAAGTTTTGTTTAATAATTCAGAATATAATTACACGCTGTTACGCCTCTCATTACCCCTGAGTTGGGTCGTAACAAAATAGAGAACTGTGGATGGATGTAAAAATGGAAGTTAACATTTTGTTGTGGCAAGCGGAAATGAGGAACAATACACACACAAAAATGAGGTGGGAATCACATGTGTTGAGGGTAGCGAAGCTGCTTAAACCAAAAACACAATATAACCACTATTTTCTAAGTTCCACTCAAAACAAACCAGTAAAAAGCAAAAGCAAGAATAACCAAAAGAGTAAAGAAAAACTGACCTACTAATCTACAATATTTTAACAAATTGTGAAGCAGCTCCAAAATTTAAAACTTAACCAAAAATACTACGCACAACTACAAACCTAAACTAGCCCAGCACATTCTGCTTTTAATAATAATTTAACAAAAGTGAACAAAAGGAGAAGCCAAAAGGGTTTTCAGTTTTCCCAAACCAAAGATTAATAAAAATAAAACAAGACTATCAGTCAGCCAAGCGAGGAACACAAAAGCCAAACAGATTTAACACTGTTGGACCCCCCCCCCCCCCAAAAAAAAAAAAACCCCACTAATCCTACTATACAAACACCACCACTTAAAGCACACAGTCAGAATCACCAATGCTCAGCAAGCCAAAGGCAGACTGTTTGAGAAAACAGTTGCCAAAGAGTCCACAGCTGCAGCCAGTTTATATTTTTATATAAAAAAAGCATCTGGCTCTTCAAAGATCTTAAAATTAACTTAATACAACATCAACAGAGCATTATGTTAAAAATACAAAAGACACAAAATGTCATTGCTAAAGAGGCTGGCTGTCCACAGAGCTCTGTGTCCAAGCACATTAATAGAGAGGCGAAGGGAAGGAAAAGATGTGGTAGAATAAGTGTACAACCAATAGGGATAACCGCACCCTGGAGAGGATTGTGAAACGAAACCCATTCAAAAATGTGGGGGAGATTCACAAAGAGTGGACTGCAGCTGAAGTCAGTGCTTCAGGAACCACCACGCACAGACATGGGTTTCAGCTGTCACTTTCTTTGTGTCAAGCCACTCTTGAACAAGATGCAGCATTAGATGCGTCTCACCTGGGCTAAAGACAAAAAGGACTGGACTGCTGCTGAGTGGTCCAAAGTTATGTTCTCTGATGAGAACAAGCTACCATTATTTTTGCATTGGTCTTGAGTAGTATTCTAATATTCTGGAATATTGAATTTGGGGTTTTCATTAGTTGTCAGTTATAGTCATCAAAATTAAAAGAAATAAACATTTGAAAAATGCAAGTCTGTGAGGAACGAATGTCTACATTATACAAGTTTCACTTTTTGAATAGAATTACTGAAATAAATCAACTTTTTCATGATATTCTAATTTTATGACAACATTTTAGACACAACACTTCACACCAACTGTAGAGCAGTGTTGGTAGGATGATGATAATTTTGTCTTATTTTGAAGCCACAAGACCTGGGCAGCTTGAAGTCATCTAGTCGACCAGGAACTCTTCTACCAAAGTATTCTTGAGGCCATCTGCAGCTAAAGCTTGGCCAAAACTGAGTCATATTACATTAAACTGATGCCTGTTACTCTTATAATGTAATTTCTTTGAATATCAATGTAAGTGCATTACTTACACATGGTGTGTTTTACTTCAGTAAATACGTGCACATACAGTCCATACTTACATTGATAACTAGATTAGATTGATAACTTGATCCTTCAATCTGAAGTTCTGCTTATTTTGGTGTACGGTGAAGAAGCATTTTCATGAGGAAGGCAAAACACTGAGCTATTTATTATATGAAGGAAGGACAGGTTTCTGTTCCCTATGTGTCATGGAGCCATTATGTTAGATTCCAATCCTGTTGTTTAACACTCCAACTTTACAATCCAACATAACATAGTTCTCTGTCTTTCAACATGTTTTAAGAACTATTGTCTTAAACATTAAAATGTGTTTCACTGCAAATCTCTGAAGTAGCTTTTCTCTGAATCTAAGATATCTGATCTATCTCTTTTTTCTCTGCATTTTTCAGAACAACGTATTTATACCAGGTAAGACATGTAAATTGTATATTTTAATGAACTACTGGTCTTTGGTACGAAGCAGAATCACTGCAAGTGATTGTTGATCGTTCAGCTCATCTATGAATAAAAAAGTGATCACATACCTGATGTTAGTATCTAGGGAGTGAAATATATATTATCTGGTGCGTTCTGTTTGTGCAGTAAGAACACATTGTGTGTTTTTTTTCCCCTTTCATTTTCACATAGATCTCAAGCCAAGTATGCTGGTAATGTACACATGAAGTGATTAGGCAACATTAGGGTATTCTGACATTTTACCATATGTGTTGCATTCATGTTAACCTTTCTATCTTTCTGTTGTAGGTAATGTTATGCGCATGGGGGATTTTGACGTAGGAAAATGGGTAATTTTGGCAGATATAATACTGAGATGTTCTTTAAAGTCTAAAAGATATAAAACAATAAGTTAGAAAGCTGCCCAAAGTAAATTAACCTTAATTATTTAATAATCTGTCACTTGTGAATTCTTCTGACATCTTCTCTTATCTTAACTAGTTATCTGCTGATAATAATGAAGCCGACACTTTGACTCACTCTACCCCTGCAGCTGACTCTTCTAACGGTGAGCTGCTGCTGATTTACTCTGGTAGAAGCAAAGGAGTTGCGTTTGTACTGTGTATTTAGAAATAAGATGTCTTAAAGTGTGTAAAACTTTGATAGTTTATATGGGATAGGTGTAACATTTCTTTCCATTGCTTCTTCCCTTACTTAAATTACATAAACAGACATCATTTAATGTATTATTTTAATATATTATCATTAAACTTGTGTCAAAAAGAACAGTTTTTATTAAATATTTTCCATTATTAATATATTTTGTAACCTAATGGAAAAAAGAAAAGTGCCTGGAGTGCTGCTTGGGTGTAGAAAATGGTGGTATTCCTCTGGTGCTCTTCAGTTATGGGATCCAGTAGAATTAATGAAAAGATTGCTGAGGCACTCAAGAAGATGGAAGATAAAAAGCCTTTATTAACTCATGGCTAATCTATTAAAAAACACATCCACGCCAACGCGTTTCAGCCTAAGGGGCCTTCATCAGGGCGAGTGGCAAAAAGTTTGTCTGGTAGCTAAATTCTTGAATATATAGAGACAATCACCAGCAGCTGCTCAGTGTGGGCAGGTAAATGGTCACATGGTACCCGTGGCCTGCCAATGACAATCACAGTCAGATTCTTTAAACAACAGGTTAACACAGCACAATATAACAAGATTTAACAGATATGTATAGAAACATCATATATCAACTAATAAATAAATAAATATTGGTTATTTCTTCTTTAAGGAACCACAGATTAATCAATTACATTACAGGACCATTACAAAAAAGGAGAAAAATCCAGTTCCCCATTCAAACCTGGGTACTGTGTCGCTTTTAATGTGTAAATCCAAAATGCCTCTCTTTGTAAGAGTTTTTTAAGTCTGTCTCCACCTCTGATTGGGTTTTCTATATGCTCTATTCCAGATACCTTCAATGAATTACAATTACCATGGTTAGCATCAAGATAGTGAACAGCCATAGGATATTGTAGGTTACCAGTTCTAATTGCATGTTTATGTTCAGCCAACCTTGCTTTTAATTTGCGCTTTGTTCTTCTGATGTAGAAGCAACCACATGGACATTCTAGTCTGTATACTACATATGAAGTATTGCAATTAATAAATGATTTAATGTCAAACTTACGACTGGATGATACGTCTGTAAAGTAGTTAGCATTAATCATGTTGCTACAATGGTTGCAATGTCCACACTTGTGGTTACCTTTAATGGTGGCAGCCAAGTTTTTTGTTTTAAAGGGGCAAGGTGACTTTTAACCAGCTTATCATTTAAGGTCGGGGCTTTTCTGAAACTTATCATTGGAGAGTCTGGAAGAGCTTCTCTTAGGACACTGTCACTTTTCAATATATCCCAATTTCTTTTAACAATTTGTTTAATTTGATTAGCTTCATTGCTGTATTGAGTCACAAAGTATACTTGATTAGATATTTTGTAACCTGTTAGTACCAGATGTGATGTGGGCAGGACATTATAAATACATAGAAGAGACCAGGGAGAGTTGTAACACAGGTCTGTTGCATTTGCTCAATTAGGGAGAAGTTAGGAATCATCTAATTCACTCTGCACATGTTCCGTTTAGTCCTTAGTCTGCATGTGAAAAAGTATTGCTTTGAGGCAAACACAGCAAAATTTGTAAGTGAAAATATATATTTGAGGTAAGAAAGTAAAGTTTTTTTGTGCAAATTATTATTAGCCCCGTCTCCACTGAGTGGTTCAGTTCGGGCCGGTGTGGTCCATTACGCTATTTTGTGTTTCCATTATAAGAGGGGCACATACAACTGAAACATATTGCATCATTTATGGACCCCGTTTGGTTGTAGGTCCATAGGAAAATGCTACAGTACGGTTGAGGCGGAGCTACTCCTATCTAATGATAAAATCCATTGATTGGCGGACAGAAAAACATTACTGCTCATGACAAAAGAAAGCGCGTAACAAACATAACGTTGCCTTTCAGTCCATGGTTCAGTTGAACGTTGGAAAAATACTAGGAAAAGGATGCCTGCAAACAACAGTAAGGTCTGGTCATACAATTGGTCATGTATTGTTCAAACAAAGAACCAAAAGCCAAGCAGAACAAAACCAAGCTGCTGATTGGCCTCCATTGTTGTTTGTAATATCAAGTTTGTTGCCACTGCACTAGTATGACACCACGCTAGGCATGTGGTCTAAACCTTCCTGGTAGTGGTCCGACTTGCAGTGGGAACGCTCACCTGAATTGGCTGGACCATTCTAAAACTTTAGAACAGTACCTGCCTGGACTGAACAGTTCAGTGGAAACGGGTCATCTGTGACTACATAGCTTGCTTTGTAGTTGAACTTGCCAAACACATATCATGTTAATTATGTGTCTGTTTAGCTGTCTTTGAAGCAGGTTATTTGTGGTAATGTTTTAGTTGTTAGCTGCATGGCGAGCTAGCTTATTGATAATGCACTTGGGGACATTGTAACACACTTGCATGGGGTAGGTTACAACAGTTTAGAAAATGCTATAATTAACCACAGCTAAATTTGAATAAATGCATGTGTGTAAAGAATGTGATTTGAACGACAAAAGTTTGTTTTTGGGCACATGTACACCAGGATAGTCAGGGAGAGTTTAATCGACTGGGTGGGGAAATCAGAAATTCTTTAAACGTTTGGTTTGGTTTGCTTTCACACTGTATTTTACTCAAGCAGACCAAACTGCTTTGACCATGTCATTGTCAGATGCTAGTGTAATTTAAAGATGTGCTACAGAATCTTTGCAATTTTCCCAGTGATGTGCCATCAATGGCTAATCCAGCATCCATCTTACATCCTACCTGCTCTCTGCAGCCAGCAGAAAGCCTTATTTTGATTCATGTTTTGTCCCTTTCTCTCTTTCTTTTCCAATCTGCTTCCAACAATGTTTTCTTCCATTTCTTTGCTGAGTCAGCCATGGTGCACGGTCTAAAATGGCTGGTGTGTGTATAGCCATTTGCTAGCGTGTGAAGCAAAACTTGGCTGCAACGTCACGCAGCGTCCTGGATGAAATAGTTGTATTGTGCAGTTTCTCAGCCTCGATACGCTGCTGGACAGCGACAGCGAGAAGAAATGTACACAACAGATTTCACTGTATCATCAAACAAGTATGGACTTTTAGTGAGGACGTTTTTAGGTTGGAAGGTTATGTAGTGCGTCTTTAACTTCTATGCTCTGTGGGACCACAGCATTTTTGTTTAAAGGTTTTGAATAAAAAATTTTCAGTTAAGTCACTGTCATTATTTCATAATGTTATATTTCACCCCAAGGCATGTTACAACTGACCCTATGTTGTAACATTTCACTTCCTGTGTTTTGAGATCAAGCCATTCATTTTCTGTTTGTGTTTCAGTGAGAATTTCCATGCCAGTTATTAGCAGACACTTGAAGCTAGTTTGCATAGCTGTTTGAACACACTGGGTTGGAAGAGCTTGGCGTTAGAAACAGAAATGTCAAAACTGTTACAACTCTCCCCGGTCTCCCTTATGTATTTTACTCTGTCCCCCTTCCACGTACCTACACATTATACACCATCGGAAAGCTAAGTAAACAATAAAATAAACCAAAATACAGGAGTAAAACAGCACTATAATAAAATACATAACAGTAAAATAATATAAATACATATTAGAACACAGACACATTAAAAGTCAAATAAAAATGCTCAAGCTGGAGAAAAAATGTGTGTTTTTAATAATAATTTATAATGATCTGCTCTGCAGAGATCTAATATTAAAAGGCAGACTGTTTAAAGTTTTAGAGCAGCATCAGATAAAAGCTCTGTTCCCTCTGCTTTTTAATCTGGTTCTGGGGACTGGCAAGAGCAGCTGGTTCGTTGATCTCAGTGCTCTGACAAGACTGTGAAAGTTTAAAAGCTCTGATAAATAAGACGGTGCTGTGCTATTAAGACTTTTAAAAACAAGACATAAAATCTTAAACTGGGTCCTGAACTGTAAACGGATTCAGTAAACAGTTATTTTTGATCAGTCACAAATGTAGTTTATATTTGATGCCACACTGTACTCCAGTAGGAGATAATACTGTAACAACAATGGTCCTGTTACATCAGCAAGGGTCCAATAAAAGTAGTCCAGTAAAACAGTTGGCCCCCAACAAGTCTTTTACCCACAAAAAAATTGTTTTTGTGAAAATTGAAGGATTTTCATGGGTTAGTAAGAATAACTTTCAACATTTGTTTGTCTTTTTCCTGCAGGGTTTGTGCAAGTGAGTACACAGAAGTCTGAAAGTGAGAATGTAAGTGAGATGTAACTGTCAATATTCAGTGTATTTGCTAGAAACAGTAGATAATACAGCTGTACAGATTTACTGATGTACAGCTGTTTTTCTTTTACCAGGCTGACATATACCATGTGTACTCCACCATCCCTGATGAGCCAGCTGCTTCAGCCCTGATGGACACAGCTTACAGCACTATACAACCACACTGATGCACAACTTTTTAAAAATATGCACAAAGCAAATGAGCCTAAATAAATATCGCAAATATTAAAAACAGGTTTGATCACCTGGATACCTAGATTACATTTGTATGTTAAAATATCAGTTAAAAGTTGACAGCCAATCCTGGAGCTTAGCTAATATGACAGAGTCATCTGTGAGATTTCATTCTAACTTAGGACCCATTGTTATACTAACAATCATAACTCATTTCTTCTATTATACTGTACATGAAATCATATTCCAATTATGTAATTTGTAATCAAAATTCTAAAAATGAAAGATATTTTTATTGCTGATTGCTGACATGTTATTAATGTTGGAATTGTCTGTTTGCAGAGAGCTGTTTCTTTCATATTTTCTCCATAAATTCACCCGATTGAGCCAGCAGATTCTTATATATAATATAGACTTCATTTATAAAAAAGCCAAAAAGACATTCTGTGCAAAGTATGACATCAAAGCCACACTCAAAATCTACAAGTGATCAGCTTTGACAAGTTGTTTGAATGTGCATGACTTCCTTTCGAGGAGAGGGGGCTAAAGGGCAAGGGGATGGAGGGGACTTTGGGGAGGGGTATACCTTGACAGGTTGCCAGGCTATCATATGTCTTAGAGACAAGGGGTGTGAAATTTTCCCCAGCATAAATTGTGTAATGTGTCCAAGACATCTAAAAGTCAAAGGCAGTAAAACAAAGAAAAGTCAGTATTATTCTTTATGTAATGAACTGTTGTAATGGGACCAAGGTTTTGTTAAGAAGTTATTATCTCTCCCCTCATGTCATCAATAATTTAATCTGTAATAATTTATATGTAAATTGTTTACATAATCTCAAACATGGAATATGTTATTTTGTTTGTACTCAGTTTTCTTGACAAACTTGTGCTTACAGAAAATGGTTGCATATTTATCTGTGGCCTGTGAAATCTATTATTACATTCAAGGGTTTGCTGTGGTTTCCTGGACCAGAAAGGTGCAAAGTGTCAATAACACTTTGACATAATTCAGTTGAGCTCAATAAAGTAGTTAACAAGTGGTAGAAAGGATTTATACCTCACCTATACAGGTCTAGTAAAGTTTAGATGGGGTCAGACAGGGGCACTGATCAGGAAAAGGGTGGCACAAATGAGACATCCTTTTTTAAGGTCTTGATTTGATGTAATTTTGAACTGATTATTACAACTAAAGTGATCATCTAATGTAAAAAAAAGTGAAGGAAAATGTGACAAAGGTTAAAGGTTAATTATTTGGAGTGCTATTCTTGAAATTCTGACTGACTGACCTTTTATATGCGTTTGATTATTAGAAAAACAAATAAAAGACAGACTTTGTTCAAAAAACGAGTGAATAACATTTGATTTTCTTTTGTTTCAGTTGCAGGATCAGTTGAAGAAAATGGGCAAGATGCTGTTATTATTATTATTATAAATTATCATTATAAATTGGACTATGGTGGCTCATATTATGTTTTAATTGGACTTTATTTAGATTACAATGAACTGGGTTAAATTTGCCTGTATCTTAAAAAGTACTTTGAGATTACTATGTCTTATTGTTATTAAATTAAAAGTTTTAACATAAAGATACATTTGTAAAGTATTTAAATGCCACTATTTCATCCTCCATCATAATTTGTAAAATACTTAAGATATTTTCATGTTAGCATTTAAATCAAGCTTCTCTTATTTTCAAACTATACCATTAAACTGTGTAGGGCTTCAGTCCACTTTGTCTTTACTGCAGCTTACTTTGATTTACCTTGAATGAAAGTACACATTTCTTTTATAATAAAGTTGTTCTCTTTTAGTCTTTTAATTGTTCAAAATGAATATTACGCAAATTAACAGATTACACACAAGCATTTATCCTTTTGTTCTTACTGTAGACCAAACTTTGATCAAGGCCTTAGAAATTATGTTTTGCCTCATGGGGACTGGATTTTGTTTCCCATGCAGGTCCCGGTGTTTTCATTTTTTTTTAAACCAGAAAAGGGCCTTATTAAGTAAAAACAAAAATGCATGCCTATATACACACACACACACACACACACACACACACACACACACACACACACACACACACACACACACACAGGATAAAATAGTACAAAGTTTAGATGAAGGAAAATATTTCTTTATGTTTATTCATCACCTTTACTAGACGTGATTGACAGTACGTGGACTTTTGACAAAGACTGGCTGAGTACATCAATGTAACATTCTTGAAACACACTGTTGAAACTTTGTCATGCATCTTCATCTTCCTTAACCATCTTCTTCCATAAAATGAAGAGAATCTGGTGCAATAAAGCATGTTCAAAATTCCTGTTGTCTTTTATTCTGTGAGTGATCCTTTAATGGCATGAAAAGATTTGTTACAAAATCAACAGAAAATAATTCATAAAACTTCTATAGCACAGTCAGTTGTTCTTAGAGTTTAACCAATATTATAGGTCTTTCTTCATACTTTTCCTAATTTCTCAAAAGTGCATTTTACATTCTTTAATTTTTTTTTCTCACAACAAAAAACAAACACTTAACATCTTACTATCAGCCTTTGCACAACGGACTTGTTCAAACTTTGACAAGAAAGCGCACTACTTATTTGGCTTTCTGTTTCTCTTACACTACTCAGCACGCATTCAGAACAATGTGACAAACTGTCAGTGGAGTGATCTACAATACACTGAGCAAAGACACCAAGCAGTCCCATTATTCTCATATAACTGTGTTTTCTGCATTAATGGATGTGGGTCTCAGAGCTACTGTTAAAGACTTTGTCTCAGTAGAGTTATGCTTGCTGCAGAAGTGTGGCAAAATTCTTATCTGATTGGACATGTTCTCTATGCATTTCTAAGCCGATGTCCAGCTTCTCTGCTCATGGTCACCTGCTGATAGTTGCTGCTATCAGAGGCAGCAGTGCTGCTGTTAGAGGGCCAGAGAGGCGTGTTGCTGAACCGCACTCCATGGCGTTTTCCTGTCAAAGAAGCAGTTCATAGTCATACATGTTTAACTAAACATTTAAACCAATTTTACAAAAATTGTGTTATTCCTTCAACAGTTCAGACTGTAAAATATTACAGTTTTCCAATATATGTTAAAAAGTTGTATAATTTCTATGGTTTTCTGACAGAATAAAAGTATATATTGTACTTTACTATGATGACACTGCCTTACACAAAACAATATCCTGGTGATATGTTACAACTTCCCATAGTTTAAGTTTGCATTGTGATCCTCATCTATTTCCTTATGTGGACAAATGTTACAAAAACATTGTAGGAGCCAATTAATGTAATACTATAAGACAGGAAATGATGCATATAATGGTGTGTTTTAGGCCGGTGGGAGAAATCAGTTTCGACTGCTTTATCTGGAACATGCTGTCATCACACAGCATGCTGTTTGTTTTATGTATTTCACTGAAAAGAAAGGAAATAAACCAGCTTTTTAACTGCAAAGGACAGCATCTGGACTTTTATTCATACCATCTAACCCAGGTAAAAGTGTGTCAACCAAAATTTGGTTCTGAACGTTCCAGTGGCTTTAAGCATTGGCTTAGCCCTTTCAGAGACATTTTCTTGTGAGACTGGGCTGTTTGGTGCATGTTGTATTAAAGTGGGACAGAAAGTAAAATTAAGAGATGAACATAAACATAAGACAATTAAATTCCTCACCAGAATTTTTCAAGCTCACTCATGAATACATTATAAATGGTTAATAGTGACTCCAGAACATGAAGATGACAGATTCTGCTTATGTTTTAAATTTGACTATTTCTTGCCAGACAGGCATAACTTGCTAGGAGCGTCCAGGTAATTCAAATTACCCTCACTGTCCTGTGCCCCATATCAGCTATACTGTGTATATTTAAACACCAACACAAATCTCATACCTCAGGGTGGAAAGGATGACATGATTCAGGCTTCTTTCTGTCCTTCTGAAACTTCAGTCTGTCACATTTTAGTGACTCATTGTGTTCAGAGGCGTTAAGGATGTAAATCAGTAGGATGTTACCCTAACAACAAGCATCAAAACTCACTTTTCACTTAATAATCAAATCAGCCAACACCATGTAACTGAACATCTTTCACATCAGACGTGTTTAACCTAGAAAGGATATACATGATCTCAATGGGATCCATGGTTACTGGAGGAACATTGCTGCAGTCACACCTGTTGTCTACAACAACCATGAAGAGGTTGCTGCTGGGAATTTGCTGTATGACAAAAGATCTGCAGTCCAAACACAAAGAGCAAAGAATTCATATTAAATATATGACATGAGTCATTGGTTAACTTATTGCTGTTTGAATCAGTACCTAACACAGCCATCACAGTCAATGTTGCCCGTTGTTTCTTTAATGGTGCGCTCAGAGACGAAGGCAGGATATTCTGTATCACATGGTACCATCGTGGTTTTACCCCGAGATCTTTGAGCTTAATGTGAGACACAATAAGTTTAACTAAACAACAAATGTTTAAATAATCTGCAGAAAAAAAAGGGGGGTTTGGATTTCTCATGCTCAGATTTCACCCTTTCCATCACTCTTTCTCACACATACATACACACACACAACTAATAACATCAAACTAAGTTACCTTTAACTGAAACGTCAACATTCCACCAGCTGTACAAGTTGAACTCTAGCAGAAATCTAAACGAAGAGCACAACTGTCACATATAAGCACATTTGTTTTAACAGCTATTAAATAAATGAACAAAAAACAAATACATTTATTTATTTTTAAAAAGATTTTACATGACAAGTTCAGTCAGGAGCCACTTCATCACAGTAAAAGGCTGAAAAAGAGAAAAAAACATCACTGCTCTACTTCCTCCATCTGCACAGAAAAGGCTAACCACCAACTCTAAGTCACATACAGCTGTCTATAAGACTTTAATTTAGGAAATACAAATGTGTATTCACTGAACCACAAGTGGCAAAAGCATGTCTTCTATGGTTTCTAAATAGACCACTTGATGTTGCCTTTCACACACTCACATCTGATAAAGTGCATGCACTGTCGCTGCTGCCAGTATACTCTTTGCAAAGAGCCTGGTAGTCATACAGGGTGATCCTGCAACATAATATGCACAGCAAAGGTTGTGGTAAACATACAATAAGACATGGTTATCTACATATTTTTTAAGATCAGAGTTTAATATGTCAATTAAGAAGTTAAATGTTAAATTTCTGACCTTTTAAAGGACCCCATTTGAAGAAGTTTGTTCATAACAGCACCTTCCACCTCTCCAAAGAACAGTCCTGTCTGAGAGAGAAGTTCTGTCATAGCACACTGCCAGAGCATCCACATGTAGAATTTATTACTTTTAGTTAACTACATAAAAGTAATATTTATTCATAAACATAATATTTTGTGCCTTAAAATAACTTCACCTTTGCATCGTTTAGTATGTGTGTATTTATGAAAAAGCAAGTTTACTTGCTGCCTTTATCTGTATTGATCACTTGACGCTCTGCTGCACACCACACAATGGTAAGTTGTGATATTGGAGTTATTTGGCTTTAGGTTTATTGTGCATGAAAACTTGGCCTCCATTATAGAAGAAATCCTTAGGCATTAGGAAGACTGCTTATTTTTCTTATGTTTTTTTTTTTTATCATATGGAAAACAGCAACACAGTCATGTTAACTAGATTAAAAATAAATTATTTAAATTCAGTTGAGAGTATATATTCTGGATTTTACAGTGTAAATTGAATTAATAACAGATGCAAGCTGATGCTCTATTTCTGGGGGGTAATGTAGGAAGGAGAACGTCTATCTTGAACATACTGTACTATCTAGAAACTCTTACAATGGAAAAACCGATGCATCAGCTTCTGTTGTTGGATCTACTATTTAGTAGATAGCCATCTTGCAAGGCTTACTATTTTAAATATGGCTCAACCTTTAAGACTGTCCTCTTCCCAAAATTAAACCAGTGGGTCCTCTGTTTACCTGTAATTATTTTTAAAGAACATGTAACCAAAGTGAAATCACCTGCATGTGAAATGTCAAAAATGATAAAGCAATGGTGACATAGTAAAAAAATGTTTAAATCACAATGGTTTTTAACCATAATGAAGCACTTTAGATTTATAACCCTATCCAGGTTATTTCTGTAATGTCGACTGTTGTTGTTGGCATGTAAGCAAAGCAGCCACCAATGTGGAAAAAGATCATTTTCAAGCCCAAAACAAGTGGATTTGATGAACTCTATGCAATAAATCTTACAAATAAACTCAGTGTATAAATGACAGAATATCTTAATAAACGGATTTCATGAAAGTGAAAAACCAAACCCTATTGTGTCTTGATGTTAAACTCAAGACCCCTCCTTCCTCCTTAAGATGACTTCATGAGTCACATACCCCTCCTACTGTCCGTAGAGGTCACAAACATGACAGACGTGCTATGATAGCAGCCACATGTGACTACCTATATAACTAGATCTGAACACTTTACTAAGCTCTCTTTCAAGCATGGTCACAATGAGAGCGATGAAAACATTTAAAGAAAATTCAAGCAGTTAAAATACCTCATTAAATCAAATTTGATGTTTATTATTGGATTGGTACAATGCACAATCTATGCATCAGAGTTCGTCGTTTCCTGGAAAATTATTGAAAATACTGATGACTTTTCCTGTGCTTGGGGGCTCATACTTTCTGTGCATGAAATTTTTTGTTGAATTTCAAATTCCAACAGAATTGATGTGGAACGGCAGGTGGTGCCTGATCAGACCAATCATATCAGAGATTGGGGAAGCCATACTCAATAATTTGTTTTAAAAGGAAGTACTAAATATGCAGAAGCAAATAGCACCATTCAAACTGTTTAAAGGAGACTAAGATGAAGATCAGTCTTGAGGTCTTTTATTTTCTATTAAATGCAAGTGCAGACAATACCTGGGACTGTTCTTCTGTAACAAGAATAAAGCCGTTGTTGTCAATGAGGTAGCAGTTAACATCCTGTTGGGAGGGTGAATAAAAAGTTGTTTGAATTAAAAACTTAAAAAAATGTAACAAGGATTTATGATCTGACTGTTCTTACCTCACTGTCGCAGCTAATGCTACATTTTCCATCCAAAGCTGTACACTGAGCACAAAATAGGGGTATCTTAGTTACACAAATAACTGGAAAGCAAATTATTTTGTACACTTGTGTTGCAGTGAGTTTACCTGTCTACAGGCTGTCCAGAACTTTCTCTGAAAAAACTCCAGTTTCATTTGGATCCCGACAGCTGATCATGATCAAACAACAGCATGTTTTAAGCATGACGAGAGGAACCAGATGCTGACATGATGGGAAAGATGCTTTAATAATAATTACCAGCAACAATTGGAGACTTTCTGTCATCGAGGAGCTGAATAGCCGTGCTGGCCAAAACCACACTCTTGTTTTCTAAAGCTACAGAAGAAGAGCAGGGAATTTGTTTGTGTTACTTTTTCTGCTCACTAGATGGCGTCATTTACTTATCAATTTCAATCTGCCGACTCAGGTGAAACTGCGGTCCATTACTTTACAATAATGGTGACCAGTTAGAGCTCTTTCTACCACCAGATGATTCACTTATTTCTAGAATGGGTACTGTGATTGAACATTACAGGTTATGATGGCACAGCCTGCATGGATGCAGCCACTGTTAACAGATGGAGGTTGTAAAAGTCCTGACGGGGAAAGCTGAGTTTTTCATCCTCTGATAAAAGGCAGAACATGGGATATATCAAGTGCAGAAAAGCTGTGAGGCTTGAATATTTGGTTTCCAACACATTTCACCAATAGTCCATAACAGAAAAGAGGAGTATAGAAAGAGATTGACTGACATGTTAAAATCCCCAAACACTCTGCAACAAGAGATATTTCCAATAAGTGTAGTGAATGATGCTGCCCTGGAAAAAGAAAACTATATAAGATGTACTTGTGCATGGCAAGTTAAGAACATTCTGCATCTTTCAGAGATTATCTCATGTGAAGCTGAGTTTTGTGAAGGCTTGGAGAGCTGATATTCTACAATTCATAGTGTACCTGTGCTGAAGGGGATGGAGTAGACAAATGTACCAGGAACTTGTTCTGCTGCTCGCTTGTACCACAGAGGGAAGTGATCAGCATTAAACACTCCCTCCTTGTCCTCCGCTGTCAGGAAGTCTCTGTGGAGGTAGAAAGAATTAAACTGAGGTGAAGAGTGAATATTAGATCCATCAAACACAATTGCAGCTGTGCTTTGTGATTTGTAGGTAATGATTAGAGAAATGTTGAACAGCAGCACTCACTGGTTGGAAAGCTGATCGGCTGGTACAAACAGGTTGGTTCTCGACAGACCAGTACGTGTACCCAAAAAAGCAATCTCTACTCCTTTGTCTGAGTTCCTGTTGGTGTGATGCAGAACATAATCTGTACATCCTTGAACATATCTAACAGAAACAATGCCACCTATAATTAGTTTTTGCACTCATTTAAAAAAAAGAAAAGAAAGTTCCTCCTCACATGGCTTGAAATGAGAATAATTCAACCCTAAATCAAAAACAACAAAGAACGTATTGCAGCCGAAGCCCAACTGTTTAGTCAGTTTGCTGGTCTGGATCATTCAGGTGCATTTTAGCAGAATGCAAGGAAGAAAGACATCAACAATGATCTTGAGATGCAGTTGCTGCTGCCCATCAATTTGGGAATAGCTGGAAGAAACTGGAAGTCACCATTCCACAGGATCAGAGAAATGAAAAACACTGAAAGTTCTCAGTCTACCTAGGAGTGGCTATCCAGTAAGTTGACCCCAAGATCAGACCATGCAATGCTCAAGGTACAAAAATCACAAGAGCTGCATCTCAGACACTATAGGCTCTGATTAACACGGAGTATGAAGTGAGCACAGCTTTAAAAATACTGAACAAATGTGACTTTTTTGGAAGGATTACCTGGAGAAAACAATTTCTCTCTAAAACATTTAGCAGCACAGCTTAATCTTAATAAGTTACATCTGACCAAACCACAAGACTTATAGAACAATGTCCTTTGGACAGGTAAGAGATAATTTGGAGATGATCAGCCATAATGCACAACAACACGCTCAGTCTTGGGGTGAAAATCACAGTGAAAGACTTCTGTATACTGAAGTATACTAGTCAAATATGAAGCTATCTATCCATCAGTTTAAGGTTTACAGCACTGAAACCAATCACTAGATAGATAGATAGATAGATAGATAGATAGACAGAGAGGTTTTGTTTTATTCTCTTTTCTCTCTTTTTTTACATAGCTGTATAACATTTAGTCTTTTTGACTGCAGGCGGAGAAAAGTAACAGGAAGTGGTTGCAAACTGCTCTTACTCTGACTTGTTGAGAGCCAGTCCAGTCCAGTAGGCCTCTAGTGGAGCAGTGACCACAGCATCAAATAACACCTCCTGAATTAATTCTCTGTCACCTACAGGATGTAACACCGGTTTTAGTCAAGAGTTTAATTAATAAATACAAAAAAATCCATCTCCTATCATATCAGTTTTTGTCTTTAAATAGGTGACATATGGTATCTCCACAGACAACACAGGCTGCTTGTATATTTTAATACAACTGGTTTAAGTACAACTCAAATGTCTCTTACATTTAAGGTGTGGTCTGCGGCCTGTCATGAAGAACTTAATGGCTTGGATCTGGGTCAGGTGGCGGTGCTCATGCTCCTCCTCTGTGTTGCAATAGGTCCTGCAAGTGGTCCAGAAAGAGCCACGTTGTTAGAACACAGGATGTGTCATGAGCATAGTGGGATAACCTACATTATGCATGAATGACCACTTCCACAGCCCTGCTTCACCATTCATCTGCCAGGGCGACATCTGGCTGTTCCAAATCACGGAGCCCTGAAAAACACAAGTCAGTAACGCTTCAGCAATGCCAGTCTGTGTGGACTGATGAACTGTGAATGTGTCTTGGGGAGAACAATTATTCTGGTAACAATAAACTTTTGGAGGGAAACCCATGTATGTGTTCCTTATGTTTCAGATTTGTGTATGTGTAATCTCTAAAAGACATGAACAATGTGGCTTTTAAACACCTTATTCAGGTTGTTGATGAGTTTTTTTTGCCTTAATAAAACATATTGTACAACAGAATTAGAATTAAGTACCTGCTTCAACGGATACATTTCCTCTGAAGAAGTACTTGCCATGACCTCTTGAGAGAGCTACTCCGACACTGAAGTTACAAACATGGAAAAGCATCAACATGAGTCAGTGAGGCTTTGGCTGTAACAGACTTATTAACAGCCATAATGTAATTTAGGCATTAATTATATTCTCCCACCTGAATGGAGTTCCTTTGATGTCAGTGTAATAATAATCATTGTGCATTTTGAGTACACGCCTCTGAAAAAAAGATTTTTAGTCTTTTAGTCCCGAGACAACAGAGAAAACAAGAGACAGGACAGACAGACACTAAATGTCCTATGCAACCTCACCCCTCTGTCCACTGTCTTCTTTACTTCCATAGAGAAAGTCCCCGTCCTCCTGTTCACCATAGCATTGCGTAGCTTAGAGATAAAGTGCAGAAAAGATGACACACAGAGCAGACAGATCAAAAAGCTGGGTGAGTGATCCAGCCGGCAGTCTGGATTTCATTGCATTTACACTGCAATTATTAAAATATTCTCATTTAATTTCATTTAAGTGCCTGATATGAATGGACAAAATTATGAAAAAGAAATGTTGCAGATCCAAACACATTTAACTTAATATATATATATATATATATATATATATATGCTGCTTCTTTTAATTTTTAATAAGAAAAAAATCAATTTCTCAAATCTTATAATGCAGTTTTCTTTTTAGCACATACAATGTCATCTTTGTCTTCCCACTCCACCTCAGAAAGATCCACACTGCTGTAGTTGGGCTTCCTCCTCTTCTGACCCTCCTGATACTGCACAGAGTGACACAATGTGTGCAGTTTAATGATCATTTTACTGCAATTCTGCTTTAATCTGATTAAAAGTTCAGCCTCAGCTCAGCTAATCTTTCCTGCAACAGTCATCATATCTGCATTTGGTGCAAAATGTATGTATATATATATTTATATATATATATATATATATAAATATTTTAACTTAGTATGAATATAATAAACTGATTTACAGACAATTCATTGTAATTTATCTTTTGTAATAAAATGAAGACTCACTACTCATTCTCCTTTTAATAAGCACTGTTATGGTGCTTTTGGAGAGTAATTATTTGACAAATCATCTGTGAAATTAACACTGTCAGGTAAATTAAAAGTAATGAATATGACTGATAGAAAATCCACGCTCAAACAAGTCTACATCAAGGCTTTAAAGTCTTCATGTCAAAACTCTGCTACTGTATGTTGCACATTAAACGACAAAAGTTAATGACTACAACCACAGCCACAAAGAAACATTCACAAAGAACCAACACAGACCAACACACACAGTTGCACAAAGAGGAGTAGCACTAACACTGGCACACACAGATCCACTAGCACAGCCAAAGCTCCTGAGACACCAGCGGTCCCAGGGCAAGGGGCTGTGGTCTCTGCCAGCGAGTGTTAAGTTACCTCTGGGAAATCTCAGGCCAGCCAGCCCTATGAGTGGCCCTTATCCCTGCATGCATACATCAAAGGAAAAGGTGAGGATTACAGACTATACGAGCCCATGTAGCTTCCTAAGCCAGTTAACACATTTGTCTCTGTGTGCCCTTTTATTTTTGGTTATCTACACAATAGAATGGACAAAACAAAAAGGAAAAACAGGGTAAAGTCAGGGAATGTTGTGAGACTCTTTAGGTTTTGAGGCAAAGAAACTGAGTTACCAAAGGCCTGAGGTCTGGATGTATCAGTATGTAGCCGTTGTTTGTAATTGCAAATGCGTATCCATGGATCCCTAACTAGAGACAGAGAAAGAGATGTGTAAAACAAGAACAACAAAAAAGGAAGAAATACATTAATCTAGTCAGTGACAGCTGATTGTACCATATGTTTTGGGATGAGCTTCATCAACTCCTGCAGAGGAATGTCTGTTCCTACGACCCCCAACAGAATACCCTGGTTCTTCTGCATGAAAAGATGCAAAAGTAAAACGTAGCTTCAGTTAGAACCAGCATTAGGATTGATTTAGCTAGACAACAGATTAGGCTGGAAATACAATGCAGAGACAATCTACAAGAAAGGACAGAGCAGTTTCTACATCTTAAGGAATCTAAGATAATTCAATGTCTGCACCAAGATGTTGCATAGCTTCCATAAGTATGTTGTAGAAAGTGCACTCAGCTTTGCAGCCATCTGTTGGAGCTGCAGGATCAGAGTCAGACATTTAAAGAAGCTGAACAGACAGATCAACAAGGCTGGTTCTGTGCTGGGGATAGCTATAGAGCTGCTGGAGCTGATTGTCCAGAGAAGAATGTTACAAGCTGCTGGAAATAATGGAAGATTGCTCATATCCTCTACAGAACACAGTGAGGAAACAACAAAACATTTTCAGTGAGACTTCTTTAGGTCCAATGCAAGACAGTAAGGTACAAGAGCTAATACCTGCCAGCAGTCATTACCCTCTGGAAATAGTCACTATATTATTAATAACTATTAGGAAAACTAACTTATTAACTATTATTAAAACTATTCATTTTAATTTCATAACTGCTCAGTTACTAAGCAGACAAAGGGGAAAAAAGAGAAGAAATGGGTACATAAGTAAGAGGAATTATAATCAAAATGCAATGAAAGTACAATCTTTGGACCTTAAAAAGCCCTGGGTGTTGCACTAGAGGAGCAGCTTGCAAATCACTTTATCTCTGTAAAAGTCTGACATTTCAGGTCTTATATCTCTCTTTACTGCAGAACTTTTAACAGAGTTGTGTTTATCTAGCTGAAAAAATTTGGACTGCATGGCAGAAACTCGAAAAGGCTTTTTGACTAAAACATGCTGCTATACCATATATTCAAAGAGATTTTGTCTTTTGCACTATTGCCATACAAATAATCAGATAAACGTGTTTATTTAATCTTTCTCTTGGTAAAAGAATACCAGCATAATGAAACATGCCACTCTAGATATTGAAGTTTCTGTCTTCCCCTTGATCTGATACCACACACACACAAAACTGCCCACTATCTCATTTCAAGCCAATAAGGTTGAATGCCACAGATTAAATTTTTACCATACTACTTTGTCTTCAGTTTGAAAAGTTACTATCAATTTTTACCTGACAATTAAATACAGTAGATGGTTATAAACTCATGTGAAATAAAAAAAAAAGGTGCTGGAGTACCTTACATTAGTAATTCACTCACCGTTTCATTCTTTGTGCTAAAAACTGGCATAGCGACTGTAGTTGTCAGAGATGGGCCTGATTTGTCATTGAGCTGAAATAATAAAAACAGTTTCTCATTGAAGCAGGCTGATAACATATTGGTCTCATTGAATGAGGTGTCACTGTGTTTTGAGATTATATTCTTAAGCATCACTCAAAAGAAAAACTACATTAAAAGCATCATATCAGCTCTGGAAAAAGTCAAAGTGAAATGAGTTGCTGTTTACTTCGTTAATTTTAATCTTTGAGCAAAAACAGTGACTGGATCAGATGTTTTCACATGTTCAGAGTTTAAATGCTTAATAATTTCCTTTTAAGGAAAGGTACTATTATCAACATTATACAAAGTATGCTTCATAATTTTCTGCAGATGACACAGACTATTATCTATCAATTGCTCTACTAATATACTAGTAACTAATAATATATATTTTATAATACAGTTAAATTTCATTTTAATGAAAATGTTAGTCAATAAATACCACTGCAAAGACAGTCCGATTACATAAAATATATTTAAAATTTCCACATAGAAAAAAAGGTGACAGTATCATTGTATAAAATGTATAACAACCTATTTTCAGAGATGCAAAAAATATTCATGTTTTCCGAATAATAAAACTCATGAAAGTACCTTCGAATTAGTATTTTATATCCAGAAATGCAGCTGGTGCCCCTTCTTGTCTAGCATATTGCTCTGCTATGTTACAACACTTGCCCACAAGAGACAAACCAAACACTGACTCTTGAGTCAGCCTTGTGCTGTTAACATAAAGTTAGGTCAGAAAAAATGACCTCCTATCATCTGTTTCTAAGCTCTTTTCCTTTGCCTCCTTAGAAAACAGGAAAGGTGGTTGAAAAATGAGGACGGCTTTAGTCAAAAACAACTGCTCTGCAATGTGAATCCAACCATATTTACATTAATGCTATAATGCAAGTCGGCAGCACTGAAACTACAGATGTCCATTAAATATTCAACAAAAAGTGCTTTATATACTTCATCTAATGCAAACATATCATAATGTCACAAGGGGACAATATATCATATTAGTATGTTAGGACCACATAAAATACCACTTCATTATGAAGATTTTTAATTAAGAAGGAAAAGGCACAAGTGTGAAATACTTAGTTGTTCCAGGTCATTTAATTAAATTAGGAAGATTCTTACGCAAAACTGACTCTTCTACCAGACTTATAGAGTTGTATGCATGTTTAGAAAGGGAGCACAAAGTGCGGCTACAGTAGACTATATTTACACTGAACCTGTTAGTTTGACTAAATCAATGTCTTGAAGATTTAACTATAACTAAAATAAAGGTATTTCCACACATAGAAATGTGGATCTACAAACAGACTTTTATTTGTTTTGCATTTATTGTTTGTAGTTTTAAAGAAGCAGAAAAACTCATAAACACGACCTCGGTCAAAGCCTTCCCAGTGTCACACCTGGAGCGCGTGATGTTCTCAGGAGGATGAAGGCTGACATAATTAAGCACATGAGCACTGTTAAAGTAGGTCTGCTGTTCCTTCACCTTGTGAGTCAACACATCTGTGTGTGCCTGTGTGTGTATTTGATGTTCTTTTGTGTATATGTGTGTATGTGAAGGAAACGAGCTGTGTGTACAAACTAACCTGACAAAATGAAGAATGTATGGTCCTTACATTCATCATTACACACAATGGAGGAGAAATCCGGGCTGCTTTAGTCTTCACAAATGCATGCACGTACTAACATACACACAGGTAAACTCATGGATGCCTAACAACCTCAACCCCCATCCTTCTCTCCCTTTCCTCTGCCGCTTTCTTGGTCTCCACTCCAATGTCAGTTTTATTATGGGCTTTAGGAGATAAAGTGCAATGATCCACAGAATGATGAATGGTGTGTCTGGGGCTGCGATACACGAGCACACACTCCAGAGGACAATCTCCAACCCTTTTGTGTGTGTATGTGTCTGTTTTAGTGTGTAGATGGTTTCCAAACTGGAATGAAATACAATTAATGCCTCTGTGCTGTTTCTGGCCCTCAGCGGGAAGGACCTACCCTCACTTTAAACTTCCAGGGGAATATTGAAGCATGATAGCGACATTTAACTGTTTAACCTCTCAAGTCACTTCAGCTTTATACAGGATGACTCAAATTTGCTGAATCTGAGAAGAAACCTTTTCTAAGCCTATGATCCTCTTTCTAGTTCAACACTACTTAAGAAATATCCAAACAGTGTTCATTGGGTTCCTTTGTAAAATAACAAAATGTGATATTTACCTTATAAGCAAGAGAAAGCTGACGAGAAAGAACAAACATAAACATTGAATTATCAGTGAGTGAAAGTATGCACCTTTTGCACTGACTTAGTGGACACAGATGTACATTGGAGGACATGGTGGTGTTGTGGGGGTGATGATGGTGGGGAATCCATGCAGTTTAATGAAGCTCAAAATGAGGAATCATTCCAGCAGCATGAAGAATAATGATGAGGGAGCAGATCCACACATGGACACTCTCGCTGTACAGTAGAGGCTCTTTACGATAATGCAGGACAGCAACATTAGAACTGACAGTATCTGCACCTGAAATAAATTCTTATATCTTACTGTAAGATGTAAACTGGTAGTTTATTCAAACATGCAGTCACCCTGGTACCCCACTGTATGAAGATTATGGAATAAAAACATGTATGTGGAATCCAACAAACTTACAGCACTGTCCACGTAAGCTTCAGTCCACACTGTGTCATGCTCATGATCAATAACCTTTGGGCGGCTCATGACATGTAGATACCTCATCACGTTCTCCTGAACATCAGCTAAAGTGGAGATCTGACTAAAGTATCCTGCAAAAGACACACACATGAAATTACAATAAAAAATAATACTGATTTAAAAGCAGCAACATTTCTTCCACAACAGCAACTGAATATGTCTTTGGAACATTTCACAAAGCACATTACAAACTAAAATATATTATAGTATAACGATGTGATGTGAACATAGCCTAGTCTATAAAAATAAAATAAAATAAAATAAAATAAATACTGCCTGAAAATAATTTATAATCACTATTTTCATCAATCATTTTTATTACTGTTTATTATGTTATTAAATATTTTCCCCTATATTTGGTTTTAAAGTGTGTATGGCTTATGTTCGAAGCTGTACATTAAATGTATACTACTGAAATTAGGCTGTAAAATACCCACCATTTTCATAGCTGTGAAAAGATTTGCTCCCATGTTAGATACCCCAGCATCCCATCATTCAGACATTAATTTAGAATGGAAGCAGAAGTAAAAGAGCTTATTGTGCAGAACAGCTATGTGACTGTATTGTATCAATTTTCTATTTTATTTGATAGTCATTAAATTAATTTTAGCCTAGTGGAAGTAATTGTAGATCACTAGATGGAAATGCAGTTCTCAGTCAAAGTAGTGAAGTTAAAATCTATTTGGTCATTGTGTATTTCATCACTATTCACTGCTGCTGATGCCCCAGGACTGGACTGCACTGACCATTGCTGCAGCAGATTTTTAGAACGGCTCAGAGCAGCCCAGGAATGATTTGACTTGGTGTTGGTTCCTGCTGATGCTGACAATGTTTCACATTGGACATGTAAGGTTATTTCACGGTGGGGGTCTGTAAAGGGAAAGAGGTTTGGGGTTTGTCATGCTACAATCCCTCTGCGATCTGTTTTCCTGGCTGTGACTTTCCCTTTCAGAGGGCACTCATCCAAAGCACTGACACGTGGGAACCATCAGCAGCGAGCAGCCAAGAGGTAGACACTGACAGGAAGAGGGATTAGAGAGGATTGACCTCTGACCCCCCCCTCAAGTGACATTTCATTGCCTTTTGGCAGAAGGAATCTAAGCCAGAACATGCATGTACCCAAAAACACATAATATAGACGCACACGATCAAACCATGCAGATATTCTCTCTCTCTCTCTCTCTTTCTCTCTCTCTCTCTCTCTCTCTCTCTCTCTCACACACACACACACACACACACACAATCTATCATATTATTGCACACAAGTGTCACATCAGACTATTTTCACCGCTCCGATACAAAGCTGTCTTGGAAAGTGTTTATCAAAAAGCCTCCAACCTTTGTTGGCACAAGCCATCCATTTGAGGTTATCTGCAAATGCAGACTCTCGTCCAATCAGGTAAGGGAATATCCGCACCTGCGCAAACGATAAACAGATGTCAACATTTTTAAAGATGGAAGGATAAGAACAAAAACATGCAACGTGGTGTCCTTCTTTAGAGCTTCATCTTTCTTTCCTGATCCTATCAGCTTTGAAGCACAAGCGGCTACAACCTCGTAAGGTTGTGTGTTTAGCTGTCTTGTCATCCCTCTTTTGTTTAACCAATCCTTTACAGATTGTATTTGTTATACTTTTTATTTTCTACTTTAGTTAAATTAAGTTAATTTTCTTTTGTCAGGGTCTGAGGGCATGTGCAACTGTCCTTTCAGAGAACGCTGTGTGAATTTCTGCCAGACCTGCATGGCTCATTGGCTCCAGATGCTTTGCTAAGCATAAAGCATATAGAAAACATGAATGGCTGCCATATAGCAGCCCTCAGGGTGTATGGATGGGGTGGGGGGCTGGGGTGCCAAACACTGCCTTGTGCTCTGCCAAACACTGCCAACACACATATGCTTTATAGGACTGAACAAAAGCCCCTGAGCTGTTGCTTTTATTGCTCTGTGAACAGCACAGCAGTTGATTTAATATCAATTGCATTTACATGTTAGAAACATTGCATGACAAAGGATTTTAAAGGTAGTTTTAAACGTGGGGAGAGAGCAGCGGCAGGATAGATGGAGAAAAGTCTTTTCTGGGTTGAACTATATCCACTGCCCTTGAAAGCAGTTAATTTCCCACATTTTCTTCCTTGTGGGAAAAGTATTGAGCTGTAATGCATCAACATATTGAAAAAAAATCACACTGACACGGATTTTACATTACAAAGTTGTAATGAAGTGAGAAGCCAATTCCTCACAACATCAGAAAGGGGCTTGAGCTGGCATAAAGTATTAAAATCTTTGTCTATCCCTGATGTAAGAAAATTGCAGCGCAAGCAGAAAATTCAGAAAGAAGAGGTATAACATTGAAAATTAGAAAAAGTGGGAACCACAAGAAAGAGGTCAGGACTCACTTTTCTTTCCGGCCAATTGTACTTCTCAAAAACATCATCATACATTTCTGTTGCCCCGTCAGTCACAAGCATGATGGCCTGGCTGCACACACTGCCCCGTCCAGTCTGATTAAACTACAACAAGAGGTAGAAATATGTTTGGCATAAAAACAAACAAAAAAACACATCATACTTGTTGTTTTTCAGACTCGAAATAGTCTCTCATGATGTCTGCTTGGCCTCAGTCAATAAGCACTGTATTTAAGTAAGTAATCCTGAAAAATGTGACATGCTTTATTCTGATGCTAGAAGATGCAGTGCAGTAATTAAGTGGTTTATTGACCTGCAACAGTGTGAATGTGGAGACAAAAGAGCGTGTTGTGACACAATCACAGGATAAAACCTGCTGAGCTCATCTGCTCCTAAATCACACAGGCCACGTATCAGCAGCTCACAAGCTCCACTCACACAAAGAGACACAGCATCATAAAAAAAAAGATCCTTATCACCACGTTTATTGTACTGTGTAATGTCAGAAGTTGTGTTCATTTCTGAGAACTGTTTCACAGTTGCTACAGTACTTTCATTAACCACATAAGCTCTCATTTGTGTGTGCATGACATGATGATATAACATACTATTTGGTGATACTGTGCAGCATTTTGGCCTGCTACATAATTTCCTGATCATTATTGTTTAAGTAAACAAGTACTAACTAGAAGCACTGAGAGAGCACCAACCTCCACCAAGTTTTTTTTTTTAATTAATTAATTTATTTTTTGCCAGTAATTGTGGGCATTATTTTTCACTTTGAAGCTCTAATGGCAAAATAATCCCTACCTTCCCATATTAAAGAATTCTTTAAAAAATTCCTGGATCCAGACAGTGATCCAGATCATCCCCAAAATCTAATCACTTGTTCCTGAAAATTTAATCAAAATCTATTCTGAACTTTTTTTTTTAGTTATGTTACTAACAGACAAACCAACCTTGCTGAATACATGACCTCCGCCTTGGCGGAGATAAAAATTGCCAAGAAACAGACATCGTGCAGCAAGCTATGAATCTTGTATACTTTTTACTTCAGGTTATTTATAGTTCTGTTAAAATTGTCATTATTCAAAGTAACATTTTCCATTTTATTTTACTTGTGGGAGAAATAAAATGAAAAACAATAAAATCACTAACAAATGTGATCATTCACCACAACTGAACATGATAAGATTATGTTATATTTCTGTTTATAGTTCTGATCCGTCAAAACTAAACCGTGACAGTGAACCATCACACGCGTCATCAGGTGGTGAAGCAGATCTGTAATTGGATTATTTACTCCATGATTTCACATGACAAAATGTCTTTTGAGTGAAAAAGCCCGTGAACACCTCGGCCCAGTCTGAGGATAGTTCCCGTCATGCTCAGGAAGTTACACACTGACAGTGAAGGGCTGACAGCTCATCCGGGTTCTTGTTAATGCACTGTCTCCATTGATTTGTGAGGCCCTTGTTTAAATGTATATTATAATATGTAAGAATTATAAGTTAAGTAAGAATTTGCCAGAGTAATTGTTAATTACATAAGTTATGATCAATAACCAGGATCAGTAGGGAACTGATGCTGATAAAATCTAATCAATCTAAAACCAGTACAGCTAGATAAAGAACAACCTGACATATTTCATGATGATGTGATTCAATGAACAAAAACTTAACATAAATGCAGAATCAGTGTGTGAAAACTTAGATACATCCATTTATTCAACAGCTCATAGAAACCAAATTTTATATCATTAAATTAAAATAATCATTTTTTTTGTATTATCAGTGTCTAACATCATTGTGGTGGAGTTTTGGCCCACTCCTTTTCATATTCCTTTATTTAACTGTGGCTTGCAGGTATTTGTTTACAGGTCTCTTAATATCCAGCCACAACATTTTAATCAGACTGATGTCTGGACATTGACAAAGTCACCGCAACACCTCAAATTCTTCTCTTTTTCTGCCATTCTGTTGTATATTTGCTGCTGTGCTTTGATCATATTCCTGTTTCATTTCCAAATATCAGGCAAGGTTTAGCTGCCAGGTCTCTCATTTATACTTTGGTATAAAAATGAGTTCATGGTCGACTCAATGACTGCAAAGTGCCCAGGTCCTGTGGCTGCAAAAGAATCTCAAATCATCAGCCCTCCATCACTGTCCTTGACAGTTGATATGAAGGAGTTGTACTGATGTGCCATGGTACGCATTATAGCCAACATCTTAAGCCATATATTTTCAGTATTCTTTTAAATTGCACTGTCACGAACATTTCATGTGGTAACTGAGGTCGTCGCAGTCTGAGATGTAGCTCTTGGGTTTTGGGAACTTTACTGAGCACTGCATTGTCCAATCACTGAGTAAACATGCAGGGATGTCAACTCCTGGGAGATTTAAAGCTGTGCTCATAGTTTTCCAGGCTTGAATAATATTTTAATGGTAGAATGACTGACTCTGAAATGTTTGAAAATGACCTTATAACTCCTCCTAGACTGATGGTCAGCATTATTTGCTTTGCTAAGATAATTGCTGATGTCTTTTGTTCTTGCCCTAAATGCTTCAGACCAGCACAACTCCTGCTATTTTAATAGTGCTCACACTTACTAAAGATAATTTCATGAAATACAAATTGATTAGCAGCACCTGGCTGCTTCTATATTTTGTCCAAATAATGACACAATATGTAATATCATGTGTTGTTTTAGCAAAATGGTAACATTAAATATGACTAATATTTTTTATAGTTTTGAAATAATGCATTTGATAAAATGCATAATTTAGTAATGATTTACGTTTAAAACAGGTTTGAGTTTGGGCTTCCAATTAAATACAGCACGGTTTTATTTCTTATTAAACCTTATAAACGAAGAACTCGTCTCACTCATGTTTAAAATACTAGTTGCCATACTGACTTTAAATGGTGGTACAGAAGACAAACCCAACAGAGTGCCACAATAACATGCATTCTGATTTGTGTTTGTTTTATATCAGTGGTCTATTAGAGGGAGCAGTCTGTGTATTAAGCAAGCTACTCGTAGCACAACTACTCTATATCTCTTAACAAACCAGTACTTGATATAAATGCTGCAGTGCTCATAGTATGACAAGAGTTTTTCTTCAGTAGGATTTTTGATAGGCTACCTTCTTAGGACTTGATTCACTGGGCATTAGTGTAACACTGAATATTGGCAATAGGCTACTGGCTACCTGATTTCCATATTCATTGCAGAGCTTTAATTAATCTGACAAATGCAGAGGTAAAAGCTGTGGTCCCTCAGCTTCAGTGGCACAGCCACAGCACGCCTGAAAACAGGGAGATAAAAGAAGTGCAGCTTGGCTCTTAGCCTTATCTTCTTTGTGTTCCAATCAGCAACAATATTAATCATTGACATTAATTAGAGTCATTAATCATGCTTCAGAATAGATGTGTCTGTGTTTGGAGGGTGGAACCGGGATAGCAGTGGAGCGTTTCGACAGGCGACACACCTCCCAAATGCTCAAATATATCTGACTTGAGTGGGCTACTTTTTATGATTAGTAGAAAACATGCAGAGCGTTGTACATGAGCACTTCTGTCAGCGAAAACAAATGTAGCTTCTAAAATGAAAGTTTTCCTTCTGTTCTAGATGAGCGGCGCCTTTGAAATAAATTGGAACTAAATGTATTTGTAATAGCTGGGCACATGCACTCATCTGTTATTTTTAAGTCAAGTTAATTGATAAATGAATGAATAATTTCATAAGAATTTATGAATACTAATGGTTACTACATAACCAGTAAACAAAAATTAAGTTGATCTGCTTTGTAATGCATTATCTGAGCAGAATTTAGACTGAAAAGATGAATGTTTGAACAGGATCCTCATTAAACTGACAGTCACAATTTACTGTAGCAGAACTTACATCATTCAGAATTGTGAATGCTTCGGACAGAGCTTCACCCAGCAGCCCGATCCCTTTGGCAAACAGCTTGTCCAGATGTTCACGGAAATGCTGACAGAAAACCACATAAAATTATAGAGAGGAGTTTTAGACATTAATTTCATATATTCAGCATGTTGTGATTCATATTCATGAGATTGATCAGGGACTTACATCTTTATTGTTTCTATCAGCCCGCACCAGCGTGCCATTCAAACAAGGCTCCACATAGTGGATCTCCTGATTGTACTGTAAAGGTAAAGTTAATTACATAAAGGACAACCAAATAAAAACGAGTTACACTGTAGGAATGACTGAACTTGAAAACTTTTCTTCTTTAGATAACAGATGCTGGAAACTACAATAAAAAAAAGAGACACTCATTAACAAGGACATGTACACATACTGCAATGATGTTGAAGAAGTCATCGTCGCCCAGTGTGTCTAATATGGAGGAAACAGTCTGCCTGGCAATGGTCAGTCTCAGCCCCTTCATACTTCCACTCACATCAACTAAAATTACAACATCTTTTGGAGAGGTAGCTGCCTGGATGTACCTGTGACAAAGAGTTAAACTAAGCACCTCCTCAGCCACTACACCAATAAAAGAATGATGTTATTTTACATGCTATATAATAGCTGTTTTACATGCAAATGAAGCTTACCACTTTCGATTTCTGCAGTCAAAGCCAATGACGCCATGTTCATCTGGATGCCACTTTACTCCTGGGAGATAAATCAAGAGGTAAGTTTACAAGAAAAAAAAGAGACATAACTTAACAAATAAACCCAGTTTGGGTTCAGGAAGCAGATACACTCTCAACCTTTAAGATTAGGCTTAAAACTTTCTTTTTTGATAAAGCTGACACCTGATATTTGTTATGTAACAGTAAGGTAGTTCCACAGGATTAAAGGACAGCCCCCTCTCTCACTAAAACCCATCAGTAGTACACCCTATAACCTTTTGTTTCATGTAAA
This sequence comes from Melanotaenia boesemani, assembly GCF_017639745.1. NCBI lineage: Eukaryota > Metazoa > Chordata > Actinopteri > Atheriniformes > Melanotaeniidae > Melanotaenia > Melanotaenia boesemani. The sequence continues at coordinate 28,569,907 of NC_055684.1, read as the reverse complement.
CACATATAGCCATAATAATTAATTAAGTTCATATTTACTATGAACTTAATATGACGTAAAACTCAGTTTTGTTGTATTGTAATATGCAAGAATCATAATCTTATTTTATATGCTTAAGAAAGTGGGTGCAACAGCAATTCATTTAGAACCTTACAGTTAAAACTGCTGTGTGATTTGTTAAATAAAGCTATAAGTATGATAAGTATTGCAATACCCCATATGTTTAAACAAACAAAACCCCCAAAAAGAAATAAATCAACAAAATACTGCTCACACTACCAGTACTGCCTGTTTAAAGGGTGAATTCCTCTGTGCCGCAAAGCTCCGCTGCTGTCTAAGGCAGTTAAAAACACATCACTGAGCCACATTGTAGCACTGGGCAGCACTTTTGTTCCTTATGATAAACACTCTCACTGTGTTTTATCTTGACTCAGTCCCATATTTACCATCCTGCTGCAGCAAGCTCACCGCAACACCAAACCCATGTCTGAAATCCAACTTATTTACTGTTTGTTCAAAAGCTAGAACTGCTCAAATACTGCTATCAACAAATGGTTTTTCAAATGGTAAGGTATGCACATCTTTGGCAAGAATTAATCAGCTCTGAGTTGAGTGGCACACACAGAATAGCACCAAGATGTTTCTTCTAATTAAATAATGTGAATCTATTTTTAAATCTATTTTTTTTAACTAACAACCTAATACTCTTTTCTATCAACAGAAAAAATTAAATCTGTGCAGTCTTAAAGTGTGTGTTCAAAATGATGAATATTTTGGTAAAATGACATCATCAAACACAGATGGGAAATATCTATTCTTTATGGATTTCACTTTATACAGTACATTAAACAAAAACATCTTTATAACAATATCATAAGTTGTAGTTTATCTAATTTCTGTTACTTCTCTTCAGCATCTCAATGAGCCATTTGCTAGTTGCACAGATTGTGTAACACATGTGAACAGTCTCTGAATCTAGAAACTGATGGCTGATCCTCAGTGTGGCTGCAGACCAACACAGGCAAATTCTGATTAATTGCAGGCTGTATATGTGCATCCTCTCTGATGGACTGTAAAATTACAACATTAGCCAAATTACCCTTTTAGTAATTCTAAATCATTTGCTCTGATCTGTTATTTTTTTTCATGTGATGACAGCTCCCACAGGATAACCCTTTCTTTTCCTTTTCCCAGTCCAACACGTACAGACATCTGGTTTGTATTGCATGTGAACCTTTTCTGTTTTCACGGTGCGTTCCCTAGCCTCTTACAGCATCTTTAACCATCATAACTGAATGCCAAACCCTAACCTTAAACTTGACCATTCTCCTGTCCCTGACCCTAAAACCAAGCCTTAAATAGCTTTTTATCTCTGGGAACTGAATTATCTGTCCCCATGTTCACAGGAACTGTACATGTTCATTTCTGCTTTCCTTCACTATTTGCAGTCACTTTCTATTAATATTTTCTTTTGTGCTGGTTGGGTTTAGCTATTTTAAAGTTTTTTGTTAAGGTTTAGAAAAATTGCCTCAAAATAAATTCTTTCCCAACAGCATCTGCATGTTAGATCTTTTTCTAAACAAAACGTTTTGCCCCTTTAGCAAAATATGCAAACTTGATGCAGACATGAAATAACTCCCCACTGTAATGGCTTAATTAGAAAGGTTTATTTTTTTAAAAATTCAAAATTTGAGTCCACCTGAATTAATAATATGATTTCTATTTTGTTGCTATTTAACCATGAGACTGAGCTGCTGGTTAAACTTGTCCCAACAAGGATGGCAGTCATACAGAAATAAACTATAAAGCACTCACCAGGGTACTGCCTGAAGAAACCTTTGGCACTTCCAAAGTACTGCCAGATAAGTGTTGGATCTCTTTTGAAATTATCTACAAACACTTTGTTCAGGGCCTCAGACCAGTAAACCCCGTTCACTATATCAGGATCTGAGGAAGACACACAGACAGAGAAAGAGATGCAAAGCAAGAGACAAGTGAATTAAATTGGGGTAATAGTTACCATCTTGGTCACCATTACTGATTGCATGGTTGACCTTTGTCCCTTATTGACTCCCACTGAAGGAGATACAATGGCTGTGACTAAATCATCCCCTCCCCTCCTCCTGCTAGACTTGCCTCCCTTTGTGTTGGAAGCAGAGCGTTATGGGGAGTCCATTACAGCAAACAAAAGCCACCAGGGCAATGCACAGAAGGAAGTGACAAGAAGAACAGACTGAGAAGCTACAATGTGAACAACATCTTCACAGAGAGGTCTGCTTTAATGGCAAGACTGTTATTGATCCTCCAGCTTCACTTTCCCTAGCCTGTGACACTGATACAGCTCCAGCTACCATTTCTCACTTTCACCACTTACTTTCCCCTTTCCTCTGCTCTCCCTCCTCATCAGCTTCCCCTATAGTAGGTAAATAACGCTCACATAATTCTTTGTTTTGGCAGGCTGCAGAATTTCTCACCTTTGTTGTACATGTTCGTGGGGACCTGCACAACACTGAGGCTCAGGTTGACTGAAAGGTTGTTGAAATGGTCATTGGGCTCCAAGATAAACTCTCCACCCAGCTCCACGTTATTGCCTTCTTCATCCACTTCATTTATCAGCACAGCATTGAAGTACTCATACTGTAAAGAGTGAGTGCAGAAAATGATAGATTTGAAGGTATTTTTAACTTAAGCTGTAAGATAGCAGGTGTATCATACACAACTTTCAAGCTTTTTAAGCTAAAAAAAAGACAGTTATAATAAGAGTTATGGTAATATTTAGAGAATAGCCTTTACATTTTCAAGTCTATTTTGAGATGTGTATAGAAAGTACAGTATACAGTAGAATCATAATAAGGAGAAATCATTTTACAGTGTGGACATACTGTTCCAGCTAACAGAACTTTTCACTCATGATAAAATGTAAAATTTGGACTGGCAGTAAAACAGCCCAGATCATGATGCTACCACCACCTTGCTTTAGAGCTGGTAAGCCAACAGTGTTCTTGGAATAAATTTTTCAACTCCTCCAAAAATTGCCACTGTAGCCTAGCAACACTTTCACTCAAATGACCATAAAACTTTCCTCTACAAATTTAGTAGTAGTCAGCTACCACCAGGGATCACACTAGAAGGTGTAAATTTCAGAACAGAAGTATTTTTGTTGAACACCAGTTTAAGGAGACATACAATCATTCTGATTTAGTAAAATTACTTTTCAAATAAATATATGGAAATCCCACATGACATTCAGTGATGAGAGAGTCTAAAGATTTGGGTGAAAATTTGCAATATGATTGTAAAGATAGAAACTATGTGAATATACAGTATACATTCATATTTGAGTATCAATCAGGAAATAAAAAAAGTGAAAACCAACATATTTCCATAATGTCCTATAACAGATGTTTATAACAAACTATTACTACAACTTGAAAAATCCTGAAAAAAAAAAAAAAAAAGCTCTATAAAAGTTTTAAAATCCATACTGTCAGAAGCTTGGCTAATATTATTTCAACATAATGATATCAGGGGCAGAATAATTAGTTGTTGACTGGTTTACGACTCATTGATAAGCAATGACTGAATAAAAAATAATGTGTGCAAATTTTACAACAAAGTTTTGGTTGCAGCTTTTTCTCTTTTTTTCTGTATTTTTCAGAACACACATAACATATTGTCACTGGTTCCTATACTTAAAAAAAAACCAAAAAAACATTGGGAAAACTTTTTTGACTATGGGTAAACCAAACCTGAGTCCAACAGTTTGTCCTGTCCTTCACTGCCTGCTACTGCACAAGAAAGACTAACTCATCCTGTCTGAGCGGCCTCTCTGTGGCCTCTAGTCCTTATTGTCTTCACTTGGAGAGAAAGAGGGAGACGGCAGAAATGGAAGGAGGGAGGGAGAGATGGCTGATGGACTCTACAGCATCACTCTCGGGGGAGACCGCGCAAGCATCACCATCAAGCAGCCCCTGACAGCTCATACCACGCCTGAGCAGCTCTCTGACGAGCTGCGGTGGTGCGCAGGGAAGGAGGGAGGAGCTGTGGAGGGGGAGCAGCTGGGGAGAGAAACGTGCACACTCAGCAGAACTTGAATGCTGTAGAGAAGCACGTTAACCACCAGGGTTATTACTGTAGAGCAGGCTATTGGACACTGCAGCTCTGTGAGACAGCCCACTGACTACCACCGCCGCAGTTAGCTGGAGGCCATACTGCAGAGATCTGCCCTCCATTATAGACTGCTGGGGCCTTACTGTACAACTAGGTTGTGGTAACTGGAAATGCTGGTTCTCAATAAGAATTGTTCGGTGTAAGAGGCCCTGCCTTATCCCACACTTTCTATCCTTATCAGCTTCTTGATTAGCTTTGTAACTCTTTTTCTCAAGCAGCACATCAGAGTGTTCAAGGAAAAATGTTAAAAACACCAAGATGATTAGCAAAAACATGAAGCACATCAGCCATATAGTAGTGAGCTGTTTATGTAGAGTATAACGAGAGGTAAAGTAATTATCTAAATGTATTTTTAATTTCTTGTTTTTGTTGCAAATGATTCAGAAATTGGAGGCAAAAACATGGCCCTAAAACATTTTTCTTTCTCTGTTCAGTTTAAATAACTATTTGGAAAATAATTAAATTATTTATTTTTAAACCCCAAATATTCTCTGGAAAAGACAAAAGTATAACTTTGGGTGTTTTTCCTATAGTTTGAGAAAAAAAATTAAGAAGGTTTCAAAGCACGTTGAACATTTCAGAGTTTTCATTTAGTTTATTTGTTTTGTCACATTTTAGAAACAGAAAATATTGAATATTTCTGATCTTATAAGAATCTTTAAACATTCTTAGGTATGGTGAGGAGTTTTTTTCATGGCATAATTCTGCTTGAAAAGCACTGCACCAAATGTCAGAAAGTAAGAAATAATTTTGAACATCAACATCAGATCTGATCTGCACACCCTTGAACCTGAGGCTGGACTCAGGTCGGTACAAAGCGTCTGAAGCAGCTAAGATAAAAGCAGCTGGCTTATCTTGCTGCGGTCAGTGAAATGGTGTGTGAAAAATGTGTGGTGTTGGAGGTGGCGCAGTTGCCTTAATGATGTCACAGGGAGTGATAACATGACATCACATCATTATCACAGGTGGATATTGAATTTTCATTACTGTTTTTATGGCTTTTGAGATTAAATATTAACATAATATTGAATTGTATGACAGTAGCTTTTTTTTCAATCAATCAAGGCTGTTATTTAGCCTTTTTTCTATCTTTATTAAATGCAGTAAAGATGCTTGGATTCGTTTAAATAAACATGTTAAAACCTGAATGAACAAGCAGCCTAAACACCAGGAAATTCAGTTTTATTATAATCCGAAAGTCATCTGAGAACTTTTCTTGAAAAAAAAAAAAAAAATTTTTTTTGGGAGAGATAAACATATTCAAAATGCTAGAGTCCAATAACAGAAGATCATCGGGTAGTGACTTAACCGGAGCAAGAGTAATAAGTTGACCTATTCAAAGTAGTTTCACAAAGACAAAATATTCTTGTCATATTCTTTTCTTTTTTTCCCCCCACATCTTCCTGTCTCATTAATGCTGCTACACAGCACAGAAACGGCAAAAGAACAGGAGGGCTGAATGTATTCATATTCGTGTGATGTAAATGCTTCTATTAACTGCAAAGTTATTTCTGTGTTTTGTTGCTCGAGTGCGTTTTCCAATCTTGAGCCATGTAAGTGAAACAATGCCCCGCGTAAAAGAGTTTCATTTATCTTTGTCCACTGCACAGAGAGAGGGAGAGCAGAAATACTGCAATCCCTCTGCAGAGACTGAGGAAACATCAACGTGGAAATCCGCAATGAAAGCCGCTAAAGTCCCGAGAAAAAGCATATCCTGTGAAATATAATTAGATTGTATCCCAGACAGACTCTGCTGTTTCCTGTTTTTCTTCTTATAATTATTTGGATTAACCAACATGGACAACCACACAATAACACAATGAAATCTCTTTCTAATGTAAAGCTACAGTTTTCAGCTCGGCTTTTAATTAACTGTCTTAAACTTCACTGTCTTATAATTACAGCTATCCAGTTACTGTACATGAAAGTGGATGAAGAGGAAGATGCTGCAGCCTCCCCCCCACGATTACACCTAAATTCGGTCAGAATGAGTTATGAAAGGATCAGCCAACGTGTGCGGCACTGCATCAAAGATGCGTTATGTATCAAACCGCTGACAGGACTTCAGGGCGGAGGAAGGACGACGCCAACGCAACTAAAAACTTCCAGGGCCCATTGCCCTTCTCTCACCTTGCAGCTGTTCCTCCCCCGACCAACTAAAACTGATTAAACGGTGACGCACCACATGTTTAATTATTTGCTCCCCCTTTTTCTTCTTTTGTCCTGGTCAAGCCTCACCTGCAGGTCGGGATTATCCTCGTGCTGATGGTGCGCTTCTTCTGCAGCCTCCACCAGCCGCTGAAAGAAAGAACAAAAATGCAGAATGATATGTGCAGACTACAGCAGGCCTTCAGCACTATGCCACATCCACCATTCCTTATAGTGTAGATAAAAAATAAATAAATAAATAAATTCTACTCTTAAAATATTCCAAGCAGGCTGAGATATTTACAACTTCTTCTATTTCTTGCACATTTTTCACCATGCTTTCATATTTGCGCAGTCTGGTGCGTTTCCATTACTCACGCACCACAACAGGTGTCATTCTGTTGGTAAAATTAAAGACGTTCTTGGCTAGGTTAATATTATATTTTAAATACATACATTCTTATATTAAAAATGGGGGAATACGCATAAAACGTAGAGCAGGAGGGAGTGTTAGATGACGAGAGGTTGGAGCAGAACCAGCGCTGCAATAATAACTGGATTCTGGAAAATGTGCTTGGCTCTGTGTTTCCGGGGGAATGCCACCTTAACCTGAAATCACTCTCGCCTTTGGAGCCCAGCAGGTAATTAACATCTGTCACATGTGTCAAAAATAACTGCTACATAAACACAACTGGGGCATTTTCCAGCGCCCGCTGAGTCTTGGTGGCAAAATTCAATTGACCTCATAGCGAAATCTAGTGTCGTCAGCAGCGGGCAAATAAAAGCATCATGAACTGAATTTAACGTCTGTTGATTTAGATGGAGAACATTTGGTAGGCCTGCACGTAACTTTCCTTATTGTGAAATGTACCTTGCGGCCGTCAGTCAGTCCAACTCAGTGCTTCATGTGGGCAATAGTAAAAAACAAAAAACAAAACAAAACAAAACAAAAACAAAACAAAACAAAAACAAAATAAAACAAGCAAACAAACAAACAAACAAAAAAACAACTCAGTTTGATTTGGAGCAAAGTGATGACGCAGTCAGATTTACACTTTGATCTACTGGTGCAAATTTAACGTCTCTGATTTTTCTTTTCTTTTCTAAAACCCCTATGACTGCTTTGAAAAAATATTTTTGTGTGCTTGCTTATCTAATAGAATTCAGTTTATCAAATTAAAAACTTCCCTTTCAATGTAATTTACACCCTTAATTGTTATGATTTATCGCTCACATGGGATCAGGCGCAGGGAGATAAACCTTATCATTCCTCTGCAGTGCCTGCAGAGGTTTCGCATTAAAGCGATTCCAGGCTTGGAGGTCGCAGACAGGCTGCTGCTGGGAGGCTGATGTGAGACTTTTCACCTCAACACATCGGCAAATTCGTTCTCTCAGAAATTAGAAGTTGATTAACCTGTACGCATTGGGGACTAATCAGGTCTAATGAGTAAGGGAAAGCCGGAAACAGACTCCGACTCAAACTTACGACTTAATATCTGCCCCCCCCCCCCCCCATTTAAACATTTTCGCTCCAAAATAACAAATGGTAACATTCTGAATCGCTGTCACTCCAACTGAAGTGTGAATGAAATGGAATTAGCCTTAATTATCTTCAGCCCCAACCCTGAATAATTAAATAAACATAAATTAGATCACGTGATTTCAGACTGTTAAGATACATTTCAATCAGTACGTGAATCAAACAGGGAATCGAACAATCAGTGGTGGAAAATAACTTAGTTTATTAAAAGGATGTAGCCCATTTAATAGCAATTCAAGTTATTTTTGTCTTACCTGAGCATAATCATTTTATGCTTTACCTCAGTTACCTACAGAGAGAATAGTCTATGACAGCTTTAACTGGTTACTTTTGCAGGTTTTTATAAGGCAGAATATCATTTAAAATCAACCTAGTCGGTTAGATAAGTCATTCTGATCAACTGTTTAGCGCAGCTTTCTCCCTCCCCCCTCCCTTCCTATAAGCCCCTACCACCAACCCACCGCCAATACCAATCTGACAATGAAATTCTCACTAATCATATCCTCAAATAACACACAATAATCTATGGTAAGCAAATGACAGTGGTGTTATATAAGCAAACATTGGTCTGTATCCATTTCTTTTTCAAATTTACCAGATCTTCCACATACCTGCGTTTGAGAGTCATCATGCGCAGACGCAGTTAATACATGGAAGCTAGCTGCAGATTGTGTGTTTTGCTTTGTTTGTGTGTGTGTCAAAAATTACATTCTGAGCCAATCCTCTCTACAATCACCCTAATTATGTATACTCAGTTACCCCACTAAACAAAACACATAATACAAGAATACACCATGTCAATCCAGAATAAATTTTATAGAAATTTTACCCACCCTTGTGGCTTCAGCTTTTTTCTGGAACATTTCTGCCATCTTCACAGCCAGATTTTTCACCAGTTTTACTCCATCAATCTCTTCCACTCTGACTGACTTCTCAAATTCTTTAGATTTCTAAAATGAAAACAGTCAGAAAGAGAAGAGCAGCATTGACAGGTGCAGGTGTAAACCTTGCAACACTGGAAAGTTATAGAGATCACATGTAAATGTTCATTTAAAAAGACAAGAAATGGAAACAATAAGATGATCATCTCTTTTTTGTGTGTACTCTGCAACATATCAGCACCCCTTTGTTCCACCACAGTCGCTCAGAGTGGTAGATAATTGTTAAAAAAAAGGCTTACAAGCCTTCACATGTTGGCTGGCAAAAGATGCATGCAGCCTGTCTCAGATGAATGGCTGATAAAATCCTTGCTGCAACATAAATGACTGATAGTCTTTATCTGGTCTCACTTATATGGTTGCACATGCAGTATCTCTCTGTCTATTGGCTGGAGATCGCCATGTTGGGTGGCCATTGGGGGCGGGGCTGGATTTGAAGCCTATGCATGGTAAGAGGGTAATTGAAATGGAGTCTAAGCACAGGAGAAAGATAATAACGTGTCAAGCTTGGGCAACTCTGTGTAATGAACTACACCTCACATAATGCTGATTCTGCGGGATGCACAAGACCTCCAGTGATAGAACAAAGCTCGTCACAGCTTAGAGGAATATAACATTACATAATCCCACATCTGCCTGACACACACACAAACGCAAACCTAAACACACATGCCAAATAAAAACAAAACAAAACAAAAAAAAATCCTGATCCTCTCACACTATCCAGTCAGCCACATCATGCACACTTCTAATAACCTTATCCAAAAATAAACATAGCACAATAGGCACATGGCACACATTCAAAGCCTGTGCACATTGTGTGAACAGGATGGGCACAAAAAACACACACACCAGTACATGAGGCGACAAATTACCTACTGAAAGGAAGAGTGTGGACTTGCAGTGGAGCAGAACAGTTCATTTCACGCTTGTCCTCCTTGCCCCAGCAAACAGAGTACCCAGTCCCGACCTAGACCCCCACATCCCTTTTTCCAAGCCCTCAAGTCATCAAGCGGAGGTTGAGCCCCATCCATCAAAAACCCTGATCATGATTATTGATTAGTCTAACAACCAATGCAGGAGTGCTAGGAGCTTGAGGATCCTCAGTGTTTCCCCGTTTTCCAGAAATCATAATGAAATTGGAAAAAAATCATCATAAAAAGCAGCTAATGATTAGCCTTAATGACCAGCCCCTAACGACCCGTCAGTTCCCTCACAGCTCACTGCTTTGTGCTGACTGGATCAGCAAAGCTCTCTCCACACATGTCTCCATGACCAGGAACACAAGCAAAGTGCTGACATACTGACAAAAAGGAACAAATCTGCAGGGTAGATTGCAAATTCGCTTTCTATACAAATTAAATGCATGTTTGGTGACAGATACTGCTTCAGTTCACACTGCACATTTGAACTTAAATCTTATTGGAGCCGTTACCTCAGGGCAAGAAGGTCCGGGGTTTTGAGCCTGGAGCCGCTTTCTGAACGCAGTTTGCACGCTTTCCCCATATTTGCGTGGACTTCCTCTGGTTACTCCGCTTTCTTCCCACATTCCAGGACAAGCAGCTGAGTTTTTAGGATTAATCCTGCTATTTCCCTTGACTGAAGGACTACCATCAGAACTGGAGTTGGTCCCTGCACGTGGCGCTGAGATGGACCACAGTTCCTGCAAAAGTGAGGTTGTCAAAATGCAGATTAACAAATACTATGGTCCGTTTCATAGCGTTCAAAATGAAGGTAAAAGGTGTTGCCAATGCTTTTTTATTAGAATTTCTTTAAACCTAAGAAATCTGCACCTTTTACTTGAGTGTCTATTTCTTTATTCTCAGGTGGATGAAGCTGTATTCATTGAACCATCTTTGTTTTTTTCTTAGTTTGCTACTGTGTGTAAAATGCAGAGAGTGTGTAAGAGTGAGAGTTCTTCTCTATCTCAATTTGCTAATTAGATATTTCCCCAACACTGATTGTGTAATGTATGTATAATAACTTAAGTTTCTGGGCATTTAATATGTAGAATATTGAGTTTGACTTCATATAGTATAGTATTTAATAATTTCTTCTTGGTATAAATAGATGCTTCTACACATTTTTTAAACAAAGAGTTTTTCTCAATGTCACAAATGTAGTAATAACTTTAAATAACAACATTTGCATATTTATGACTTATATAACCAGACAATATTTTTATCTTGTCAGAGTCCTTTGTTTTCTCTCCTTTAGTTCTTTAGTTAAAGAGCATTTCCTTCCTAAGCTACTAGGGAAATTTCAACAAAATTTACAGTTTTAATGAACATAGACTAAATTTGGTTATTAAATCTACACAGATTGCTGGAAAACATGAAGATACTACATGCACAAGTCATAAGTTTTACATAGCAATGTGAACATACAGTCAAAAGCTTTATGGTAATTTTGCACAGAAGTTTTTAAAAAATATCTTTTTACTGAATTTTGATGTATTCCAAGAAACTTCACCCACAACCTGCACTGTAGTATAACTATTCAGCATTCATACAGTGGAGCTCCTCCAGCTGTTTACTCCATAGTCCCTGTTCTGGTCCCATTTAAGTGAAATGGACAGTTCACCATTCATCAACCTGAGTTCACTCTTCACACCTTTTTAAATCGAAGGCCTGCGAGCATGCACACCTCTGCCATCAAGTGGTCAGAAAGCTAAATCCATGGCTCTGGATCATCGCTCATTCTCTGCAGATTTCACTTGTTCATCATATCATACCAATCCACCTTACCGCACACACACACACACACCCTGACACACATACATACACACTATCAAGCCCAGCCACATTTATTCAATTTGTCTCCTTGTCGCATTCATATCCAGAGGTTGAAGCTTTTAACTCAAGAGAGTTCACTGGAGAGATGAGATGAGAGAGGAATCAGCGCTGTGGTTAATGGACCATATCAAGTACAAACACACATGCACGCACACACCTACAAACACACACACATCCACAGCTCTGGCTCTACAAAACACACCTGAGTCTCTTCTAAAATAACAAATTCAGCAGAGACACCTAAATGTCTCTGCAGCCATTAAAGAGGGAGCACAACATTACAGCACACAATGGGTTTAACCACATGATCATCACACAAAAGGGCATTTAAGTTCATATAAGAGAGAAAAATAAAAAGTCTACCTTTTGCAGTAGCTGGGATCCAGAATATTTTGCAGAAATTGATTTAATTTCCCCACCAAATGCGGAGGCCCAAAGCTTCACACTAGGACATTAAAATGACAAAACAAGACAAAAGCCAAATTAACTAAGAGCCCTTGAATACATGGACAAAACCAAATAAGAAAAATAGTAGTATAGTATAGTAGACTAAGAAGCTGGAACTTCTATAAAAAAAAAAAAAAAAAGATAACTGACAAGTCAGTTTTAATCACCATCCACCCACAAATCCCTGTCATCTCCTGTTGTTGATTCTTCTTCATCTTTTGACTGACATAATCAGTCAAAAGATGAACATCATGGTCCGGTGGCCCTGACCTTCACTTGATGAATGATTGCAGTTTTGATCACGTGCACTGTAGTTACTGGAGTTTCTATTAAAATGTAAATCACTCTATGAACAGCGTATTGTAAAATTAAGGTCAGTCTAAGTCACAAACTTGAATTTTGTTTTAAGAAAAGGGCCTAAAAATAAAAAAAATATATAATCCCAGTACACATGTAGTATGACAACAAATTAAAGAAGATTTTTTTTTCTTTTCTCTTTTCTTTTTTTTTTTTTAAAGAAAAGTATAATACAGTCTTTCTTGTTATGTGATGCAGATAACCTAACCCCCATCAGCAACGTTGCTAAAATGAGACCTTTTGTGGGCTTTTTGCGGAAGGCTCAGAAAAATAAATTTGTAGTTCAGCTGATATTCTTTTTTTAAAATATTGTTTTGGAAAATTAATGTATTTTACATAGATTTTTAAGTTGTAAATTCAGGTGAACCTACTTTATCTCCTGCTTGTTCTTTTAAGACACACAGTGTAGCAATGTCTGTTATCTCGTGCATCCATATAGCATTTAATATATTGTGCCATTCTCTTAGAGTTTAATATGGATTTTGTATTTCAGAGAAAAACATCCAGTTATTTGCACATATTATATGCACATGCAGTAAGGACTTGAAAACAATACAAGATGCAAACACAACTGCACCTCTTCAGTATTAGTCAGTCAGTGTAAGATGACAGTAATTGTGCAACCTGTAAAAGAGTTAGTTTTAATATTTTACAATGACCCTCAAAGATAGACTGTAAATAAAACATATCATTAAATAAAACTGCCTTCATAGTTCATATCCTGTGAAAAATAAACTGTCCCCTAAAAATAAATAAATAAATATCAAGTTAATGAATTTTCACAATGCCTGTCTTGTTCAGACAAAACCACAAAGAGGAGTCTAATGGTACAACTCACGTTAATATTTCTGGGGTTTTCAAAAACGTTTTTTTTTATATTGAATAACTGATAAGACATTGAAATGAAACGAAACAAATTGTATTGGTAATCAAATTTGCCATCTGTCGTTTTCCAGTTTGCCCATTTTGACCTAATTTCCCTTTTACGTCAGTGCACAAATCTCCATAAAATCCTACTTGTAGTTGTTTCCTTCCACCAATAAACTGTCAGAATCTCATACAAATGACTTAAGTTAGTTTTACCCGCGAGGGCGAATATCAGCAGAGGTTTGTGACGATCAAATAGCCTAATAATAAAAAGTCAACTACTTTTAAAGAAGAAATCCAAGTGAAATACTTTCCAAAATCATTCCCGACCAAAAGGTGACATTTTGTGCCCCTAAAACATGTTTGCATGTCTGACTATCATTTGATGTCCCATCTTGTTTGAATTCTTGCTGTGTTGTTCTTACTCTCAAATGTAAGCCGCTTTGGATAAAAGCGTCTGCTAAATGGCTGTAGAATAGAATAGTTTGCTGTATAGTGAATTCCAAATTTAAACACATCTCCCTCTTCGGCTTGGATCTCAATTGACTTTATTTTCCTTCTCTAAAATAAAAAAAAACAACATATACCCCACAGAAATTAAAGTTGTATGGCCACTTAATTTTCACTCACACTGACAGAGGGATCCCTTGCTGGGACCCCGCCACCTTAATCACATTCAAGCCGATGAAGATCCAGAGGAAGCTGGTGCTGCACGTGTGCGAGAACAGGATCCTGCAGGTCCCCTGCATCTCCAACACTGTTCAGCAAATCTCTGCACAGAAAAATCCCTTCTCAATGTTTGACTGCTAGACTCCCGGTGCAACTTCTCCAGATGCTGCTGCTGCCAGCACGTTCCCTACTGTATCTGCTTGTGTGTGAAGAGAGAGAGAGAGAGAGAGAGAGAGAGAGAGAGAGAGAGAGAGAGAGAGAGAGAGAGAGAGAGAGAGAGGGAAATCCTGATTCCCTATCCTCTTCTACGCCCTGCCTTCCCCGTAACACCCCTCATTCGGGTATGGTGCAGGAATTTGGATTTATTCATGTCGTCTCCTCTCTTTGTTTGCAGCTAAAGAACTCGGAGAGGCAGAATATCATTTTTAGAGACCATTTGGGGCTTCTTCGGTTTAATTTGCACATCAAGAGTATATGGCCAGGTGTATCGACCACAAAACTCAGAAAAAACCCATAGAAAATGGTATATTTTTGCAGCCTGCGTCCAAGTAGAGTAAAAGCATCACGGTTGTAAATTTGTTGCATTATCGCTGACGCTGCATAAAAATTGCACATTGTCACTGTAACTGCAAACACCAAGCTTTCCAACATGTAAACGCGCGCCCTTTTCAACAAACTGAAATGTAATCATGTCAGTACGGGAAACTGTAATTTATTTAATCATAAAATTATAAACGGAAACCTGAAATGTCTTTACAGGGAGATTCTAGAAAATGGCACTGTTGGAGATAATGAGTCTGCAGATGGGCGTTGTGATGAAAGCTCCCACAGTAACACAATCAAAGAAGAGGGAGAGAGAGAGAGAGAGAGAGAGAGAGAGAGAGAGAGAGAGAGAGAGAGAGAGAGAGAGAGTAGAAAAAATTTGGATTTCAGAAGATCTCTGTTCACTGTTGAGAAATAGCTTTCTGTTACAAAACAACTCCGACGAAGAACAATAGCCTACAATTCAATGAGAAACCACTGAAAAGTCTCGCTGTAACTTTTTTGATTTTCCCCCTGATTGACTGAATTCTAATAACCTAATTAATCACTTCGACCAGTGACGTCATGTCACCCACCAGCAACTTTTTTCAGAGGAGCTCAGTGTGGAGCAGCGCCTTTGCAGCAGAGCTGGTGAAGGAGCAAACTCCTCAAGTATAAAAACAGTTGAGACGCCACGTTATTCAATCAGACCGGAAGATGTCCCCATCGTCCTGCACTGTAAACGCTGATTAGAAAGCGATAATGATGTCAAGGCCGTTGATGCAGCGCGCCTCCACCTCCACCCTCCTCCCGCTTCACCATCACCTCCACAGGAACCTTGTTTCGACTTGAGGCTTTTATTAGTTTAGTAATTGCATCGTACATCAAAGTTGTAAGGGGCCTATACTGCCTGGGACATGCCGATAAGGCGCCTGCATGTTGGATGACAGACAATATCATTCCGTCTCTCCTCCTCCTCTGTGAGCGGTCTGCTCACAGTTCGACATGCAGGATGCTTTAATTAAGTTAATAAAAGCAAATAAAAGCAGTGCTCCGTCAACATGGAAGAGAGTCCTCCCGTTTTTATTTGATCTACTCTAGATAAGACGGCATCACTGCTGGAGAGTCACTGAGCAAGCCGTGCCTTCATCAGGCTGAAGTCTACACGGTATCACGCAGCAGGCAGCAGTTCCGTCCGCAATGTTCTTGCAAATAAGCTGTTTTTCAAAGCAACGGAGTAGGTTTCAAGATGTGTTTAAAACGGCGTGAAATTTGCAGTTATTGATTCAAATAACAATAATAAAAGCAGAGTTACAAATAAAATCCAATACAAGAGCTCATCATCCAGGGAGGTATTAGTTACTCTCCATGGTACTGAACTCTGTCGAGTGGTCCAACAGGACCAAATAAATCTCACTTCTTTCAAAAGTTTTACCATGACTGGGGACTGTGAAGGCTAAAGTAACACCTTTGAGGTGTGGGTTTTAAACGCATTCAAGTTCTTTATCCTGTTGAAAGAAGCATCTCCTGTTTAATTGTATGATGATTGTTGTCAGATAATGCTCTGTGGTTCTCCTTTCTGTTTAAACCTCAGTCAACTGAGCATATTTTCAAAATGCACCAGGCTTATTTTTCTATCTAAATAAAACATTTTGTGGTGAGGATTCAGGAAAGGTTTTTCTCTTCATGCATGGAGGTCATCTTTGTGCGAGTGTCCTTTGATTAGAACGTTGTCACATTAATTCAGAGCTCTTTAAACTTTCTGGAAAGTCCTGATGGACAGAAGTTTGATTTCTCTGCCAGTAATCCCAAAAACAGGTTTTCAGAAGGTTTTATGGCTCTTTTAATGCCTCAAATATACCTAATTTATTGTTCATTTTCTCAATGAGAAAACAATGACCTCAAAAGTGCTTTGCTATCTTTTTATAGTTGTCTGCTGGTTTGTAATGATCAATTATTTTAATCTCCCAAGAATGTGCTTGTAGAAGCTGCTGATGCAGGGACAAGGTCTGAGTGGTCAGACTGTTCATGGAAGTCAGCAGTCTAGGATTGCTCTTGTATTTTATTAAGTCTTTTCCATTCTTCCTGTGATGCTACTTGTATCAGTTACTGCAGGAAATTAGAAATTAGAAACATATTTGTAATTTGTTTCAACCTGTCTTCCAGTTTCCAGACCTTTATGGAGACAAACATTTTCACAGTTGTTGCTGTCAAGATAAATATTCATATGAAAGCTTTTAGCTGTTATGATTACATGAACAGCTCTTTTTGGACTTATCAGTAACAGTCTCAAGTCTACTTAGGTAGAGGGAAAAGGAGTAAATCAGAAAAGCTGTAAGGTACTAACATCATGGTTAACATTTACATTTAACTTTTGTTAGATTGCAGAGTAAAATGATTACAAACACTTTCCATGCATTAGATCCAACTTTACTTTGTAAACAAGCAATAACATGGCTTCAGGAAAAAAATAAATAAATCAGCATCAGTTTTCATCATTTAAACTATCTGTGATCACAAAATAGAAAAAAACAACAGTTTTTCATTGTACTTAAAATAAAGTTTATTAATCAGAATCAGATTATTTGAAGTCTTCTGACTGTGTTGAACATTCAACACAAACAGTCGTAATCTGTGTCTTGACTTGATTGGATGTAAACCTCTTAGGAGGTGAAACGTAGGACACCTCTTGCCATGGTTTCTTGATAAATCTGTGGGCTTAACCTCACCTCACGTCTTCAGCAGCTGTGGATTACTCCATTCAGACTGCTTCCAGTGGCAAACCGAGTGTGCTAAAACATTTTTTATCTACTTGGTGCACCATATGTTGAGTCCTCAAAGCCCTAACATATGAATTTTTATGATACTACATTAAAATATTATTTTATACACTTGTTACACTAAATTTAACATGTCAGAATTTATCATAGGATTGTGTTTGGTAACAAGTTTGGTAAAGACTTATGTATAGCACGTCATAATGACCCCTTAACCCAAATAACATATTACATCATTCAAAAACATGTAGTTGCCTGCTTAATCGCCAATGTGTCAGAAATCCAACATGTTTAATGGGAGCTACGTGCAAACTGAGGTAACTGATTATCATGAAAAGACCATCTGTAGGACACTGAAGAAAAAATGCCCACAATCAACTAATTCTACATGTGACTTTGTATTTTACACAGTGGACATTCACATGTACTAGTCTGCAAAAAAGAAAGTACACCTTTTTCCAATTGTAAGGTTTTCACATTTAGGGCACAATAGAAACACATTTAGTCCCAATTTGGTTTTAAAACAGTAAGCACAACCCCAGGTTTACAACAACACATGACATTTTACACAATGTCATTATTTATTTAACAATAACCACGCTGAAATGTATAGGCTGTACTACTGGATTTGATGTGTGTTTAATTTAATTGAATCATTATTAGTGATTAAGTAATGCTTTGTCTTCATTTATAAGTCTTTTAAATTATTCACTTTTTACTGACATCCCATAAACTTTTACTTGAAAACTTTATGTACATTTTACACCAAGTTCCTAATCTAGTGCTACACTTCATGCATGATACAAATGTCCTTACAGTAGTACAGACAAGTAGCATCTCATCTCACACATATTTTGAGAGCAATTTATAATTAGCATGTTAAGCTTTTCACACATCTTTTTGCAGTTTTTTCTTCAGTAATGTGTAATGTTGGAAATATCCTTGCAGTGGAGTTTTCTGTATTTACGCTGTTTAAATGTCCAACTTCCTGGTTTGTGTAAAGAGGATAAGAAAGAGAGGGGTGTGGATGTTGTGTGGGAGCACAGAAAATGAACAAATGAGACAGAAAGAGATGATAAGTCTGAATTAATTTTTATTAGTTTGAACGCAATATTTGCATCTCTACACATTTCAGCATCATTTGTATTCTTAGACTGGGAATATATTAGAGTGCTCAGTAAGCTGTCAGCAAGGAGCACTGCATTTTCATCCTGTTTAAGTCCCCTTACAATCAAGCAAAAGGTGAGGGATCACGGATGATCATTTGGAGGAATTACTCTTTGTTAATTCCAGATCCAAAGGATTTATTTTAGGTGTCTAATCTCAGCTGTCCCACTCAAGTAGTGAGATATTGAACATCTAGCAGCACTATCTTAAGAAGAGGACGAAGTACCTGACCAATTTTTCCAGCTTTGCATCCATGCAGCCTCCTGCGCTATCACCAAATGCTTCATACTATGTGGGTCCAGAGGGGGAGCCCCCTCTGTCACGCACTGGCTTCATCATCCTCTCCATCATCATGGCAATTTTCACCTTTCCAGCCATCGTACTCAACGCTACAGTGATCATTGTGTCCCTCATGCACAAGCAGCTGAGGCAGCCGCTCAATTACGCTCTGGTGAACATGGCTGTGGCTGATCTGGGCACAGCCATGACCGGAGGAGTGCTGTCTGTGGTCAACAACGCCCAAGGGTACTTCTCTCTGGGCAGAACAGGCTGTGTGATGGAGGGCTTTGCAGTGTCCTTGTGTGGTGAGTTACAAAAAGAGCACAGTGGAGTTGAAATAGTTTTTTTTATTGTTCATTTTATGTCAGAATTATACTATAAAATCCACACAATGCAAAATAAGATTGCATTTATTTTAATTTTTTGTCATTTTATTTTTTTAAAGTTAGCAAGAAACCTTTTTTTTTTATGATGGCATTGGTGGTTAAGTACTTTTTAATTCACTTTTCTGTAATCAAATGAAAATAACTACATATAAGCAGTGACCTAATTTTTTTCACTGCAGGTGTTTTCATGACATTTATTTTCCCTACATTTCTGCAGGCATCACATCTCTGTGCACAGTTGCTCTGATTGCAGTGGAGCGAATGTTTGTGGTATGCAAACCTCTGGGACAGATAACCTTCCAAAAGAAGCATGCAGTTGGAGGTATTGCCTTGTCCTGGCTGTGGTCCCTTACCTGGAATTTACCCCCTCTCTTTGGATGGGGCAGGTATGAGCTGGAAGGTGTTAAGACATCTTGTGCTCCAGACTGGCACAACAGCGACCCCAGTAATGTCTCCTACATTGTTGTATATTTCGCTGTTTGCTTTGCTATTCCTCTCGCCTTGATCCTGGCCTCCTATGCCAAACTAATGTGGACATTGCACCAGGTGAGACCCTGTGCACCCTCATAGGCTGTGATCTTGCACCTAAAGAGAAAACTTTATATGTTTTAATCTAATAAATTAAATGTATCTGTTACTTCTTACTACTCTACACTTTGTAGATAAGTGATGTACTTATTCACGTTCATTGGCTGTTTCCTCCGATGAAACTATTACAATAAAAATGTCATTATGGTTTAAAATACTATGAAATTAATAAATATTTGAAAGAAATTCCAAACACTAAACTGAAACTGAGACTCCCAATCCATCAGACTTAATGTGGATTTTTCCAGAATTGAAGGATTTAGCTATTAAACAAGTATTAAAATATTTAAACATATGGCCTTGTTTGTATAAAATGCAAAACAGTGCAATAATTTGCAGATTTTCTAAATTCTATGTAAAACCACTTATGCAAAACCATTGGACTGGTTTCTTTAGATCTTCTATCTTCAGTAATGTATTTTTTCCCCTTATTTGCTTACAGTCTTCCCCAGAGTGGTGAATCTTTCATCTTCTTTATGTCTGAAAGAGTCAGTCTATATGTTAATCCTCCATCAGTTTCCATTAAATGTATTGATCTATTGAAAATTAAATTAATCATCTGTAAGATGTTGAGTGAGTTTATTAAAAACTGAGTTTTATTGCCTTTGTTTAAACCATTTTTGAGACATGGTGCAGGTTTTCTAACTAAGAGGTTATGTGCTGTCGAAAACAGTGTATGTATATGCAACTAGTCTTTGCACTATTTTTAGCTAAATGCATAATTTAAATGGTTTCCAAATATTTTCATTCTTTTTCTACTTATATTTTATACGTCATGTTAATTTTTTTAAAAGAAATGTTTGAGCTACAATATCTCTTGACCAGGACAAGTAATTGCATGTTGGAGGAGTCATGATCTAATAATATTATATACTGTAGTAGACTGATATGTCACTCTTCTTTGTTTTCTTATTTTTTAAAATCCAGAATAAACACGTTTATTTTTGGCATGTTAAAAATATTTAACTGATTATTTTTTGCTTTTCTGTCAGGATTCTGAAACAAAAGACGGAATAGAGTAATGTTATATTTTATTGACACTATACAGGATTGACCAAAGTTTAATGGTTTAATGTGCACTTTTTATTTGTGCATGCAAAACTTGAAATACAAGAAAGAAGGCAAACACTCAGCAGCAGATTTCAGCCAGTGTCTGGATGTAGGGTCTTTGGATATTCTGGTTATTCTAAACACCTTCTGTTGTGCAGGTGTCAAGGATGGCTTGTGTGGAAGGCGGAGCAGTAGCTAAAGGGGAGATGAAGGTGGCAACTATGGTGATCCTGATGGTCCTGACATTCCTGATCAGCTGGCTGCCTTATACTGTTCTGGCCTTGTTTGTGGTTGCTAATCCCAATGCGGAGATTCATCCGCTGGTGGGCACGGTGCCTGTCTACCTGGCCAAGAGCAGCACGGTGTACAATCCCATCATCTACATCTACCTCAACAAACAGGTTCTGTAACACCACACATGGATTATTCTAGTAATAATTAGATTTGAAAATGTGAAAAACACTGCTGCTGACATTGCATCAGCACCACCTAGTGGTGAACAAGCACATTGTCCACACTTCCAGCTTGAGTGGGAGCAAAAGTACTTAAGTGTGTATTCAGTTGTATTTGAAGCTAAAGATACCACTTTACATTTGTATGTAAAAACAAATCATTAGGTGAGAGGATTTACATTCTGAGCACTTTGGTTTACAATCATTAGTGTAAAAAGTAACTTAGCAGGAGCCCGTTTGACATGCTCATTAGTATGCACAAGTTACTCCTTATGCACATACAATTACATATACACAAAAGGGCTTTATTGTATTTATTCAATGTTTATTTTCTGCATGTTAAGGTTAGGTCAGGAACTAAAGAAATTTTCAGCTGAAAGCAATTTGTAGGGATGTTTTTTGTGCACATCTTGTCTCCACATGCTGAAAGCACATGTATCAGAATATTTGTCTAATATGTTAAATAAGAAATGATGGCTATTTTTTGTTAATATATTCTATTTCTTTGTTTCTTTTAGTTCCGTAAATATGCTCTGCCCTTCCTGTTATGTGGGAAAGAGCTGTGGGAGGAGGATGAGGCATCAGAGGCAACAACCACAGTGGAGGTGACTAACAAAGTGTCTCCAAGCTGAAATGCAGAAATGTCTATTGCTGCCCATTAAACCATTTTTAAACAAAAAAAAGACAATAAAATCTTTTCCAAAATCTATTTTGCTGCTTGTATTTTAAAAATTTGGGATGGGATTGCAGTCTGGGATAGCAGCATGCTGCCGTGCCTGTTTATGTACAATGCAAACAAACAAGAAGAGTTATTCAGCATAAGTTTATTCAGTGATGATTGATAGAAAAACAAAAAAAATCTGTATTGATTTAAATAAAAGTCAAGGCCAAAATAAAATGAAAAATACAAAAAATGGATTGATACAAAATCTAGAGGGTTATATATATATTAAAGCATTTGCTACTAAGAGAAATTGTTTACTGAATAAAAACATTAAGGAGCAAATATCATAACTTTCAAGTAGAGAAACATTACCATGGGTCTTCCCATACATTTGTACATATTTTACATTATCTTCTATTTTAATACAGCTTTCTGAACATTAATAGTTGTTATAGTAATAATAATAAGATGAAGAAAACTAATAGAAACATCTGAATTAATATGTTTCTCTGTAAACTGGTACTTAACCATTTATTTTTTTCCCCTAACCTGCGAAACAGAGGAACAGTGCACCTTGAAATTTTTTTTATACCCTTTCATTCCCAGCATTGAAAGGTGAGGTGTAAATGACAGATATAGATTTCACTAAACCATACGCACAGTCACAAAAAGTACAAAATTGTCTCACCTTAATACACAAATCTGTTTAGAAAAAGGAGAAACAAAAGCACTATACATTTACTTGTGCAAAGACAAACAGCTATGTGCTAATATTTAAATACCATTGGTATAGACTGAACCAAATCATTTTCTCTTTCTTTTTTTCAGGAATCCCTGACATGAGGTAAAAGTAAGGTCTTTAATCTTTAGTTAAACATAACTTTTAAAAGTGTTTACAAAATGATGCATATCTTCAGTTCATCAGTACTGTAATTGCTACGAATAGTACAATGTGCCTTTTATGTGCATTTGTCCTTTTATATGACAGTCATCAACAAAAGGACTACAACACATTTTTTTTAAACTCACAAACAATTCAAAGAGCCCTTTCAATGTGCACACAAAATGGAAAACCTACATTTTCATGACAGTATTCGGTTGAATTAAAGTACATGACGCTCTCACCTACAAATCGAACACTCATGAACAACAGATCACAATAATCTTAAATATACTTTGTGGTCATTTTAACTTGCTGTAACGATGCCTGAAAAAGCTCACTTCAGTTTAATAAGTCCAGTATCCTTACGTGTTGGCTAAATGAATGAAAACTGAGAAAAACAAAAGGGTTTTTCGTTATTTTGTTGATTTCAATTGCTCCATTTTTAAAAATCCAGGGTTTTTTTTTCACCTCAAGCTATTAGCAGAAAAAAAACAAACAAAACAAACAAAAAAAAAACACATATTCCAGGCTTAACCCTACATAATCCCTTTCACAGACTCCACACTGTGTAAAGAGATAGGTTGAGACAATGATATGTTGTCACTGTTGCCTAACGAGGTATACTGTATGCAAGAACCAGGCAGGTTGAGAGAGAAAGGGGCAGGGGGTTAGTATTGCTTTGCCTCTCTCAAGAATCCTGACACCAGAGCACTCTCTGTCCTTCCACCAAAAGTACAACTTGGACTGTTTTAGACATTTGGGTCTGTGTATGTCTCCTGCAACCGCAAGTTCTGAGCCTTCACACTACATGAAGGCTAGGATGTGACTGCGAAATGCACAGGTTTAATGAAACGGCATAATCGATAGAGTATGTCACTAAAATCCTGAAAAAACTTATCATTGAGAAATATCATTTCATCCCTGTTACTCCCATCTATCACTTTTAGTTCTTTCAGCAGAAAAAAGGCATTTCAGAAGGGGCTGATGAAACCTAGGTAAAACTCAGAAAAAAAAAGCAGCAGTGTTAATGCATGATGCATTTAAAATGCCTGTGCATGTTCTGCACAAAATATGCAAACTAAGGTGTTAATCAGATCTGTATAAAGTTTAAGCACTGGATGCTTGAGGTTTGCCTGCTAAAGAAGCTTAGTTTCAACCTTATGCAAGAGGCGTTGGTGTCATGCACTAACACGTGCACACCATGCTAAGAAATTAGTCAATTGCATATCTTGTGCAGATGTGTCACAAAAGCAGAACCTCTAAAAATGTTGTTTTCATAGGTTAAACAAAAAGTGCATATTAGCTAAACATAAAAGGCAAATGAATATCACAGCAGTGTGCCTTATAAAATAATGCAAGTCTGCTTTTATAGTATAACAGAAGTCACATGGATTCATATTGCTGATTTTTAAATTATACATAATTACAAAATATATAAGATCTCTTTACAAAGTTTCTCTTGTTATATAATACAATTTACAGCATATCAACTAGGAAATATTAATCAGGCTATTCTAAAATTTTAAAATAACCTGTCTGCTAGTGCATTTGTCACAAATGCTTTTGTTGCTTCAAAAGTACACATCTCAAGTTGAATGATGCTATAAGTAGGACAGATAGTTCCTGCATAATCTGGTACGACTCTATTGGTGCCCCTGACATTTTCACTCAGCTTTAGCAATCTTTAAACAATCTGCTTAAACAAGAAGGGAACAAGTTGTTCTAACAACTACACAACAATATATGCCTCTCTATGCTTGCATTGAAAACTTGCATGATATGCCAAACCTTAATAAAGTGACTGAGGTAATGACATCATAAATCTGATTGTCATCACCCTTAGAAACCCATCCTGTAGAGTATCTCACACCTTTGCCAGCTGGTCCTTCACTTTCACTGGCATCAATGTCCTCGCCTCTGATTGGCAGCAGGCTGTACCTGTATGTCACCTCAAGGTAAGGACCTTTGGAGGAGGGCAAAGTCAGTCTCTCTGTGTTCAGCAGGGATGTTAGCTAGCTCTGTGCTGTGACCTCCTTTGCTGGCAGGTGGAGAACAATTTAAAGACGGGACTACTACTGTGTGTCTTTCTTCTATATGCCTTTCCTTTCTGTGTAAAAGGCACTTCTTTTGGTCAGAGCCAACGGATGCATTTCTTTTTTAAATTTTCTCAACTGTAGTCTATCAAGGTTCTGATCTGTATTTGTCTCCAGCCACTGCTATAAAGTCGTTATGCAGATCATCTCGTCTGCCAGGTCCTCCTCGTAAGGAGCCCTGGGTTCTGTCTCTGGCTCCTCGTCACTGTAGCTGGCCCCGGTGTCCTGCAGTTCATAGTCCCGCGGAGTTAGAAGGGGAAACACATTGACCCCGTTAATTCCTGGGGCCATCCCTCCATTCAGTAGGTGGCTCGCTGCACTCTCCATCTCGTCTATTGTCATCTCACATGCATCTGCTATCTCATGCTTTGTGGCAGCAACAAACTTAGGATCCTTGGCGTATCTTCCAAGCCCCTCTGATATCAAGACCTGCAAGACAGAAAGCAAGGAAAGACCCATTGCTGTGGATTGACAGAGCTATGTTTTGCTTATATTTTTCTCATGATTCTTTTAAAACAACCCTGTGAGGTAAAGTTGTAATTTCTCTAAAAACTACAGTGTTGGACCCAACAGCATGAAACTTACTGCTTCTACAAGGCTGGTTGCACTGCCTCTCTTCTGGTGGTACTGGTTGTGGTACTCAGGTGGCACCTGCAGGTGAACTGGTGAGTACGGCCTCTGGGAGAACTCTGGATCATCTGTATACCAGGAGCTCTTGCGCACAGACACTTGGCTGCCTACTACACTCTCTCTGTGGGGGCGGTCCACACGGATGAGAGGGGTGTAGTATGGTGACTGGTCTTTGCTGGCTGGGGTGGCAGGAGGTGTGGCCCAGGAGCGGGTGGAGCGGGTCGGGGAGAGGCGGTGGGCTCTGCTGGAGTCCAGGCCTGCTACAGCCATAACCTGAATGGTCAGGAGGGAGCCAAGAATACAAAATCGATTAATTAAGTCCACCTTTGCATTGTGTGAACTTATTACAGGTCCACTCTAGTTCTTCTACTTCATACCAGAATGTCAACAGATTTCTGTTGAGCAGAGACCAAAATGTGGCCCATATTTAAAATAAGGCATGGAGGTAGACCTGATATACCTGATGCTGCATAAGGTGCAGCGGTAGAGCAGTACGCTGATGTGGAAGCTCATCCTGGCTACTTTGTCTGCGCAAACACTCAAAGTTGAAAGACGGCCTTCTGTTACCTGAACCAACCAAGAGTACAACAGTGAGAAAAGTCATGCTGGAGACTTTGATATCAAAGACTAAAAGTAATACAAAGATAAGGTTGTGGGTAATTCGCATGTTGAAAAATGTGCTGATGTGTATGCTTTACGAGATAAGCATTGCAGAAACAGTAGAAGTATCGACAGCTGAAAAGCTGCAGTCTCAGTTGTCAGTGTCCCCTGTGCTCTTATCCTGTTGCCATTAAGTTTATTTACTATTAATCAGTTTCCTTTCCTTTCAAGCTTGACAGGCACTTTTTTACTTTGCTGTTCTAATGAGAGAATTGGTGCCCCCTACTGTACACTCTGATTAACTAATATTTAATAGCTGCATTGCCTAGTGGGTGGAAATGTGTAAAAATGTTATTTCGATGAATTTCTGAAATGTTTTGTTAGAATTTGCAATGTATTTGGATAAAAAACCTGGCTAGTGCTCCGGATTTTGTAAAAAGTTAACACACTGTTCTGCATTTCTGCATTTGTGTACAAGTGAGGAGATACCTTGAGGTGTTGCCGGAAGCAGCCTTCTCTTTGGTGACCTCCGGGAGTCACGGTAGAGAGGCTGCTCGTCGTCATCATAATAACTGTCGGGATGATGGTAACCTTTAGGAGTTTCATACTCCGTATCACTGTTCTGATACCTGCCGACCAGACAAAATAAAGGGCTTGTTGGAAAGTTTTAGTTTGACACACTATTCCTAAATCTTTTGGATTACAGCCGTGTTGCTTATAATTAAAGAAAACCATAATAATCTGAACAATTTCCACAGATATTTTCCCCTTTTCAATAAAGTTACAAAATGTGACAAACAAACAGAAATACCTGTCTCCTGACAGCATGCTATCATCTTCATAAAACTCTTCCCCGCTGTAATATTCCCCAGAGAAGCGGTCTTCATCAAACTCCTCCTCTCTGCGGATGGTGGGGTGGTGGCCGTCCCCTCTGTGGGACCTGAGGAATGATCAGGAGACAGGGGTCTTTCCGTGCACATTGCTGCTCTTCAGGGGAATTACTGCAAAGGGCCATGCACTGCCATGCAGACACAAGCCTCCAGGGGGCAGCAATGCAAGTAACTAGCCTTATAATATTAACCACAGCCAGGCCAAGACAACAGGCAGATATTGTGGGCTAAAGAGCAAATTTCTGTCATTTAAACTTTGCATTCATCATCTAGTTTAAAACACAGATCTCTTTCTGGTGAGGAAACATGAAAGTTTAGGACAGGGCAGTGTTGCAGAGGGTCAGAGACAGAAAAAGCTGTTTAAAACATTCTCTTAAAATTCCTTGAATTCAAGCGTCTGATCCTTCTTTTAAGAAATTGCATCACTTCTGACACATGCGTAAAGCAAGGCAGTTTTCAGCAGTACGCGTCATTTCACGCCAACTTCCCTCCCTCTCCCATTTCATGTCATGGATTTCCATAACTAAAAAAAGCCTATAAGATTGTGGGACTTTGCAAAATCTTACAGATTTACTCCTTATACTTTTGAAATTATGAATTTTATAACGTTGAATTTGAAAAGTTATTTTTGTCATTCTTTCTACTCATAACCAATCATCCTTTTTCATTCGAGTGAATATTGGACATTCATAAAACCACAGATATTTTACAGTTGTTACTAATTCATACAAAAACCAACAAAAAGACTAAAAATAGCTATTTTTCAAGAAAATTATAAAATGAAGGAAAAAATTGTCTTTTGCTTTTTTAAAAATTCAGTTTTATTCAAATAGTATCACTCTAGCATTAAAATGTTTTAAGAAATTTAAAGAAAAATATAAATAAAGTATCTTAAAAATGGATTTCTCTGCTGTGAATTCACATTTAGGAGATCTGTGGCAGTTTTTACTGCAGCACAGAAAGCATCTATACATCATATGATATACACAGAACAAAGAAAGGTCTGCAAAAATGATAAAGCTATTACAGTCTTTTAAACCATAATTTTATTTAATGTTATTAATTTGATAACTTTAAAATACTTAGTAATAACAGCTTTGTAAGTACCCTTACAGAGCTGTTGTTCAGGACAAATTTAAAAAAGTGAAATACAGGATGAATGACTGGAGAGAATGACCAACATTCAGCCCCAAGCACAATACTAAAAAATATAAGAAGTAGACTTTAGGACTTTGAAAGGTCACACAAACTTTTTTAAGAAAATCCACGGCAATAACTGAGAGTTTGGTGTTTTGGCTTGGAATGGCCTTTATGCTGGCCACTTATAATTCTATTATCTCTTAATGCACTTTAAAGCATCAACACAACTGTGTTATAACAAAGATGGAATATACCCAGGCAAATAACTGGCCAACATGTAGCACATACTGTGGACTTAGCAAGGATGCAACCATTCACCAGTCCAAAACCATGTCAAAATGAAGCAGACATACTAAAATAGTCCTGCTATTGCTGTTGATGCATATTGCAAACCTAGAAAAACAACATACCTAACATAGGTCTCATAGTAGCGCCTTCTGTCCAAGAAAGCAGAGGGATGGTTAAGAGAAAGCATTTTAGTTAGGAAGAAGATAGGGAGAAGGAAAGAACACAGAGAAAGGGGTGGGGAAAGAGTGACATATATATCATACAGTATATGAAACATATACAGCATTCTCATATATATGCATGAGGAGAAGAGGGTATGATGCCAGGCGACAGCTCCAGTTTTGGATGACAATTCCATTTTCTATCCTTAGGATAAGAACCATTCCTCATGTGTAAAGAGGCAGCCATGAAATTGTCCTCCAAACTTTGTGGACACTAAAGAGAAAAAACCAAGTCCAGCACTGCAGCAGCTGACTGAACAGAGGACAGAAAATCAGGAAATGAGGGTGCGGTTGGTCATTTATGAAATTAAGTGTCAGAATGAATGCAGGCTGGTGATTCATTACAGAATGGAGGGTTTACAGTCAAGGTTTGTGAAAGGACTGATAAGAATCTGCTTATGAGTAAGACTTTTCAGAAAATAATGTCCTCAAGTTGTCTGGTTGCAGCAATCCCTCAGTGCAGAGAAGTTTTCCTTCTTTTTAAAAAATTTCCTCAGATATTCACTGCCATATAATTCAAGATATATGCATGAAATGAGCGTGTCTGAGGTGAAAAGTGGAACAAGTCAAAATCCTAAGTACACAAATATTACTCATCTGACTGAATGCTTTGAAATAAAACTAAAGGATTTTTAAAGGAGACATATTATGGAGATAGGCTTTGGTCAAATCATTACATCAATCACAGCTCCCTTATTAACCTCTATGTTTACACCTCTGTTTATGGCTTCCAAAATACTTAATCAAATTGCCTGACCATGCAAATGTAATTTTAGAAACAAACTGCGCTTAAGACAACACTAAATGACATTATTACAGTACAATAGGAACACTGTGATAGAACGCGGTAATAGCTACTGGTGGTGTATTCAGTGATAAATAGGAGCTCCCCTCTGGACAAAAAATAAATAAATAAATGAATAAATAAAATAAAATAAAATAAAATAATTAAATAAATACAAAAAAGTCTATCGTATCTGAATATAAAACATTAAAGAAATTACTTGCAGGGTAGCTTTAGCTTATTTCTCTCTGATATTTGGGGACTTATAACTGCTAATGAGAAATTGTTTTTAAGTAAAGAACCAAGAATGAGAGAATTGTGATTTCCCAATTATTTCCATAATTCGAGTGGCAGCTGTGTCTCACTGTGTAGGCGAGCCATCTTCCAACAGAACATATCTTTTCACAAGACGATGAACCCACCTTGATAACATTACAGGTGTAAGATTGTAGAGAAAGGAACAGCTGCATAAACAGCTGCAAATTTTAAATCAGAAGTGCTGTATAAGTGGGTAAATAGGTGAATAAAAAACATATTAAAGTGCTTTATGAGAAGTTAAAAAAGATTTTTAACAAGGTGCTATGTGCAGACAATTTAAGGTTTGGTGGAAATAAAGATGAGATAGCTGAGTAATTCTATTCTTAGCAGGGACAGTGACATAACTTTACCTTAAATACCCAAATTTGAACAGCTCACAAAATGACATATTTGACCTGAAGAACCCAGATAAAGTAAAAGTTTTTTTTTTTTTTTTTTTTGTAATTTGTAGTTTGTAATAGTAAGTCACTTTAAATGCATTAATATACACACTGAAGCACTAAGATTGTTACTTAATATGTCCCCTTTGAGGTTTCTTTCTTATACCCATGAATTCAGTTTTTTTTTTTTTTTTTTTTTGGTACCTCTTTTTTAGTGTTTGTGACTGATTCCCTAGATCTGCCTGTTTTACAGATAATTCATGACTGTATGACATGACCTTTACAGTGAGAAAGTTCAGAAAAAAAGAGGACTTTTATAACAATTTTTATAAAAAAAATAGCTTAACGTGGCTTTACATGCTTTGTTCACATGTAATTTTAAAGATTTTGTAAACTAAAGGAGTAAGACACTTTGAAACAACACATTCAGACTTAGCGCATAACAGAGTGTTAAAAAGTTTCAGACTGGACTGAATATTTTTTATGTATTTTAGTTGGATCTGATCAGTGTGTGGATACCTTTGACCCTGTGGTGTCCGCGGCTTGTCGTAGTCACAATAGGAGCTGCGTAGACCTGGGTATCCATTAGGAGGAGCATGTTCGTAGTAGCGATGGTGTCCTCCATTGGGCAGGCTGGACACATTGGCATTGTTGAGGTTGATGTTGGTGGATTTGGGAGACTTGCCATAGGAGTTGTGGTGGCGGTGGTGGTGGTGGTGGTGGTGATGATGGTGGTTGGGATGGGACATCGCGTTGGCTCGAGATAGGCGCCCCACCGGCTGCTCCATGTGAGCGTAGTGAGGCGGAGGCTGCACCTGCAGAGGTCGCTGAGTGGCATTGGTTTGATGCCCGTTGGATCGCCGGTGACCACCGTTCATGAGGTGGTTACCAAACAGCCCGCCGTTACGCTGTGAAGGAATGCTCAAGGTAAAACCACCAGAGCTTCAAACTCTTACAGCAGAGCACAAACCCTATTGATGTTAAGGCTGAGAACTGGTATTGTTTCAGAAATCATATGAGCAAAATCAAATTGAGAAGCTGTTTATGGTATGACAATGTGAGCATAATGATAGACGTGTTTAGGTTTTTGGAATTGAAATGGAGGAAAAACATAGGATACAACATAAGCTGAAAACAAAACCCTACATACACATTGTACAAGCAGTAAAATTTAGACTCAAAGTGTGCATTTTCTAATTAAATTGCTTTGTATACCTGTGTGTACATTTAACTTTTTTTGTAAGTGCATCACTATTAAAAAAAATACAAAAAATATATTAGCACAAATCTAAACAAACATTTCCCCTTGTGTGAATTTAAATCAGTTACCCTATAAATTTCCTCGTCTTCCTCTGGAATAAAGTCTACTAGTTCGTCATCCTGCAGATCACATGATATCGCTCGGCGAATTTCGGGCCCAATATCATGTAGCGTGCGAAGGCCAGCCTGTAACCATGACAACAAGAAGGCTAAGCGCTATGACTCGGACCTCCATTTCACACCTTACAAATCTGACACAATATACAGTCACAACCTCCACACATACTGAACATACACGCACCTGAGCTATGCAACACCTGACATTCACAGTACTGACAGACTGAGATGAGAACACAGAGACAGACAGATGTTCTCTCCTGGATACTGTGAATAATCTGAAATGTCCTCAGTAGCATCCAGCTTTGTCACACGGATGTTTTTGCTGAGAAAAAAAAATCCCTTTTCCTCCAGTCCTTTCCTTTGTATGTATGCAGAGCAAAATTAGTGTAATATATAAATATATATATATAACTTATAAAGAAACTAGAGGATGTATACTATTTGATATATAAGATATATGGGATATACTGAAGCCATATATCATACATTGTAAGGTAACAAAAATGGCCACAAGCTTTTTGAATCTCATGAGTTGTTATGAAACATGAAATGGTGGCTGGAGACAATGACACGTGCTTAACATCAACATGTATGATATTTAAAGACACAAGGACACAGATACCAAAAGCACTCACTGTAAACATATAAATCACAGTAACAGAATCATACTGTACACCAAGATCATGAACGGCCTGCTGGATCATAAACCATAACATTAGCACACTTGATGATATCTGAATGAAATGCACAAAGACATGTTACAGACTTGACTTAACAATATCATAACATCCATTCTCACAGAGTTTTCAACTGTCCCCTCTTTCACATATCACACTCTCACAGATACGCCTGAGCACTCACCTGTAAGGCAATGGCTGTGTTGTTCTGGGAAGGGTGTGCACCCACCAGGCCTTCCTCTTTACGTTTCTTGAATTTCCTAAAGTAGTCCTGTATCAGGAAGGTGGCATAAAACTTCCCCACGGTTACCTCATCATCTGAGTGAATAGACCACACAAATGCTTCCTGTGTCAGCAGGCCACTACACACAACACCTTGGGGGAGAAAAGGGGAGGCTCTTCTCCTCCTGCATCCATTCTCCTTAAAAATGTGGCTCCACCAGCTTTGGATGGTAGACAAGTTAGTTGGTATCTAACCAGCCAAATCATTTATGTCCAAATTATATACATCCATCTTGATGGTGTATATACTGTACCTTGGTGTGCAGCACCTACAATAGGATTCTTTGTTATATTTCAAGGACAAAAGAAACTTAAAAAAAATATTCACTTTGTGTGCCTATGCAATTGTGTGTATGTTTTTCTGTATGTGGGGGCTTTAACTATTGAATATGGCAGTCTGATTTTAATTTTCATGGATCTAATTGGAGACATTAGCGTTTCGAATTAGACTCATTCACACTGTCAATAACGATTGTTGCAACCATAAAGTCTCCCTTCTTACATGAAAACGAGGTTAGAATGAACTAAACTGAGTTAAAATAAATTGGAAAGCATGCCTGAAAAATATTGGTTATTTTAAAATCTGTGAAATTATCTTTTTCATTTTTACAGCCTAACTTTTGCCACAAACATTTCCACCCCTTGAACAATTTTTAAAGTGTTTTGCTAAATGGGGAGAGGGTGTTTAAACCAAATTATTTTTTAAATGCCCCAAAATGCCATTAAAATTTCTGCTTTAGCACATGCAAACATGCAGATATACAGTATACATGTCATTATGCTTGTGTAAATTTATCAGTTTTTACACTCATGTATGTCTGATGTATGCCTGATAGAAAAAAAAGCTACAACTGAAGTTGTGCATGTGTGTAATGTTGCAGGGATGTGTACCCCCCTTTTTTCTTTTTAATTTGAAGAGTGTGTGCCAGAGTGCGTGAGAATCATTCTGAAGCAGTGGTCTGAATCACTTTGAACAAGCACGCTGGGGACAGAGATCGGACAGAGAGGCAACACTAGTTCCATGCCACCACCCTAAAACAGAACTGCTTCAGAATATTCTGAAGTGCTTCACAGTTTTGGAAACAGAGATATTAATTTGTGAGGAGAATAAGCTGTAAAAGCTCAAGCGGTGAGAAAAGACATGAGCTAGAGACGACAGAGTGAGTCAGAGCAAGAGACCGTAGAGAGAGGGGGCAGAGATATTAGTGAGAAAGACAAAACATGCACTTGCAATATGGTCTACAAGGCCATGCAAGCCCAAAGCCCAGCAGATAGTCAGTGGTCTCCATCAGCATCCAGGGCAGAAGGGAGGAGTGTGAACCAAATACACACAGATAAAAGACACACTGCTGAGAGGACAACCAGGATAACATGAGCAGAGCATAAACAGCAGGATACAGCTTTTCAGTTGAAGTATGAGTATTTTTAGGTTACTGTTATGAAAGAACAGCTTGGAGTAATTATATGTGAGCAGCATGGCAACATATGTTGTGTGTGTGTGTGTGCTTCTCTTCAGGCTTAGCTTGGTGTGTGTGCTAAAATACAACAGACAGAGATGTGTGTGATTTTGTTGACAAGAAGGGACCAGTTCCACTAACCACCAGCAGGAGGCACTACTTGATCCAGCAACTTCATGCTGGTTCTCTTCCAGATTTTCTTGATGACAGCCCGCAGTTCTTCGTTGGCCTGCTCTAGATTACCTGCACCACAGGGAAACAAACATCCCTGAGAACCAAGTGCTCCAGTTCACAGCTATTTCAAATCTATGTGATCACAGTTACAGCAAACAGAGAGCAGTAAGCCTAGTGTAAGGAATAGTTTAATAGTCAGAAGTAAAGCAAATTGCTGGGATTCATATTCAGCTTATACCTTCTGTTTTGATTTTCAGGGCTGTCCGCACCAGAGCAAACAAGGTGGCATTAAACATTACGGTGCCATCGCTGTTCAGAGGCATGTTCATGGCTACCAGCCTCTGAAAGAAGAAAGCAGGTACAGAGTTTTAGCATGGCACATAAATAATTCTAATAATATTAATCAGCATTTCTGCCTGAAATCTGTGATCGGGATCATATTAAAAGGGAGGAGAGGTGACCTTGCAAGCCACTCTGTGAGGACACAGTTTGCCAAATCCAAGAGGAGGCTGGATACGACGAAGAAGGGTCACAACATCCAGATGTTTAATTCTGCCTCTAGATGGAAAAAAACCCAACAGGTTCAAGAAATAAACTGACAGAGCCAAATGACTGAACATAAACTTTAAAGAATAGGGCACATACTTTGCCTCGGGATCATACTCAGACCAAATTCTCTTGAATTCATCAAGGTGGTGAGGGCCAAGAATGGACCAATCACGTGTCAGATAATCAAAGTTGTCCATAATGACAGCTACAAACAAATTGATGATCTGGATAAAAAAGAAGTAAAATTATTTTCATTAATTAAGTGTTTTTGTTCATACAAGTTGCGCATCAAGTCGTAAAGATGAGAGAAATCATAAGCTGCTATGCTAGATGATGACTCTGCAGGATTTATGTTGCACATAGACATGATTATTTAAATATGTCAAATTTTGTACATACCCTTTTGCAGAAAAGTAGGGAAGCCTTCAGTCTGTAATTTGTTCATTTGTTTGAGCTTATATTTTACAAAAAAAACAAAAAAAAAAATAAAATCGGGGTCGATACTTAAAAATCTAATTGTAGTTTCAACATAAAAAAGTATTTACTGTTAACAACAAACTCGGGGTAATCTCAGGGTATAGGGGATCAGGAGAAATCTCAGTGTGTTTAATCTAAGGTCAGAACACACTGTTGGGTTGGAGTGACCTTCAAACTGTCAGGGTCCACAGGATGAGAAACTATCACACCACCAAGATCAGTAGAGTTACATAGGGCTCAAACGTACCTAGGAAAACAATTTTCACTCAACAAAGTCTGTCAAATCACTCAGAAATATAACGTGAAACTGTGCCATATATCAGGTCTATAAAGCCCATCTAACACAGAGACAAAGATAGTGGACAAGTGTTCTGAGGTCAGATCAGATTCATACTGTATATGTTCAATAAAGACACTGATAATAATTATGTTTGCTCTTAAATTTGTTTAAAAAATTAAGTAAATGAACACATTACAGATACAAGTTTTTGTTACATTTTTAAAAACTTCCCATCTTTTCTGCAAATGGGATTGGTGTTATCATCTGAAATTATTAATCAAAATTATTTTAATATAAATATCATGTTTCATGTGATCATTTTAGCTGCAGAAAGCTGAAGATTGCCAATATTTATTACAAACCAAAAAACGCTTAATTTTTTTACATACCAAGAAAGCACAGAGCATGTAGAAGGTAATGAAATAAATAATAGCAAATCCACTGCCACACGTCATCTCCTCCCCTGGGTTGTAGTCTGACTCTGGGTCACAAAGTTTCCCTGGCATGCAGGCCAACATAATCTCTTGCCATGCTTCACCAGTTGCACATCTGAAGAACAGACAAGCATGACGGATTACTTACTCAAAAAGTGAAGAAAAAATGCATTTTGAATCAGCTATGAAACCAGACTCCTACGGACCTGAAGAGGAGGAGCACGGCCTGAGGGAAAGTCTGGAAGTTGTTGTTTCTGTTAATCTGCGTGCCGTCCACCATGGCAATCTTTCCAAACACCTAAAGCAAAAATTATGCCTAACTGAGTACAACCTAAACAACAATAATTTAAATTTTGAAATATTTTCTGTCACATTTAGTTACCAACCTGCATCCCGATGACTGCGTAGATGAAGAACAACATGGCTATCAGGAGCGCAACGTACGGCAGGGCCTTTGGGCAAAAACAAGAAAGGTAGAACAAGATTAATACAAGTAGCTTTTCCTTTCTGCCACTGATCATTTCAGTAAACTACACCTCACCTGGAAGGATTTGATGAAAGTCCACAGAAGGGTGCGGATGCCCTCCCCTCTGCTAAGAAGTTTGACCAGCCTCATGACTCGAAACAGACGAAAGAAGGTGATGGAGATGCGAGCACTGTCCTCTGTGTTCTGTGGAGAACCAGTCTTGAGTCAGATGGGTGGAGGGAGCGGCAGTGTATCGAGTGAACACAGAGCACCAGGCTGTGCTTTGCAGGATGAACCAAGACCTCTTACCAGACACATATGGGCTGAGAAAGCAGCACTGCATTTTTACATCATAGCAAACTTTATGTTTGAAACAAAGCTGGCTTTTAAATTTGATCACACTGAACTTATCATCACTGGGAGTATTTATTACATGAAAATTTTTCATATAGCACAATTAAGACTACACTGTAGATTTAGTTTTGCTTGCAGTGTAGCTGCAGCTGATATGTTTCTGTCAGTCTGCTACCAAAGCACTGTCAGGTTCTCTGTCACTGAACAGACCTAAAGGGAAGGAAGCAAGGAGGCAAGCATGCTGGAAAAAAACCTTGCCATACTTGACAGGACACATCTGCACAAGCATGGCACCCTCAGTCCAGAGTCACTGCATGCGGAGTCACAGTGGGACCAACCCGAATGGGTCGGCTAGGAGGTTCGCAGGTCAGAGCTGGGTGACCTGATCCCAGGGGTCATCCATAGGTCACTACCCCACGCCAGAATGGTGGCAGAGACCATGTAGCAGTGTCAACAGTACAAACGTGAAGAGCGGCTCAAAAAGCGCTCCCACCTAACAGGACACAAGCGTCACGTTTGAGTGACACATCCTTCTTCGAAATAACTCCAAACATTCAGAAAAACGTAAAGCAAATGTTCTGAAGAGATATGCCAATGAATTAACAAAATAGAAATGAGGAAAAAAAAAAGAAAAGTAGAGAGAATGAAAACCTTAACATGACAACATGAATGAGACTGAAAAACAGCTCTTCGAAGGTGATAAAGACAAGAGTAACAAACAAAGAAATGCAAATCCAAACATGGCATGGCCCTGACAGGGGGGTGCAGGGGGCGGAACATCTTACCCCCAATTCATCCACCTGAGGAGTCTCCGTTGGCTTTAAAATCAAAGACCTTTATTAATGACTTGTACAGAGCCCACAGGTCTCACACACAGTGGGCCAAACACATTACATGTGAAGTTTTTGTCACACAACGCCAGTACACGTCAGTCAAGACGTAGACAGAACAAAGTCACTACTCTTCTCACTGACGGGACAAAAATGTCTTAAAGTTTCACTACACTACAAAAAAGACAGACACTTATTCACTACTGTCTATGCACACTTAGTATAATGACAAAAATTATCTTAACACTCTAAAACAACTGCCACAAAACAGCTTAACATTTCTATGTGGGACTTAACAGCAGCATGTCAGACTGACGAACAACATGAAATCACTTAGTCAACATGTAAGACTGGCACTCAACTTTATCACTCCCCCCGTGTTATGGTCATTATTTATGGAATTAGATGGATTTCATGGTGAGATGTCTTTGGTGAGATTTAAACAATGTTAATGACAAGTTCACTAACTGACATAAATGTGAGATCATGATATGAGAAAAGCGTCAGCAGCTGATTTTATAGAACTCCAATTCTTAGCATACTTCATGTACCCTGTAGGCTTCAGGTTCACACAAATACACTTCAACATATGATTTGTCTGGACAAAAATCAAACATTATGTGCATAACGCATCTGTTTTAGCACTAATATGTACACTGGAACATTTATAAGATGTCCATTCTCTACTGCTTTGAGATGTTCTGTGTATAAATATGTTTAATTTAAAATGTTCGCAGGCCAAAGAGAGACATTTATTCAGAAAGACCCACACCCATACATAATCATGTTGCTAACATCGAATTATTGGATATCAGCCAAAATCAGCGAGCATTTGTGTGCAAAGAAATTCCAGGTGCAAAATAATGCAGAAACGTTAGTCATAGTGGTGGTGGTTAGACTGATAAATGCTATTTTCCAGCACAATAAATAGCTTAACTGTAATATTGTTGAGGCTCAGCACTGAAAGATTTTCTATACAGATATAGCTTTATTTCATTCTTTCAGCACAACAAACCATCAGTATGAGGTGCAGAATGAGCAGAAATGATTAAAATAAAAATAGAATTAGCTTGAGGAGGTTCTTTAGGTAATCCTGGCCACAGCCCTGATGGAGCATGCGTTCTGCATCGTCACATTGCTGGGGTAGCACTGCACGCACACACAAGACATTTGAATGATGTGGAGCCAATGGTGATTATATAGCAATGCAGCAACTCATGCATGCCAGTGGTGCCCTGCAAAAAAAAAAAACTGCCACAGCAGGGCGCTCTCACAGTCCGGTGCAAAAGACGTGAATAGAAGGAGAGAAGGACAGAGAGGTAAGGAGGAGAAAAGCAGCGCTTGAGATCAGCGCTGAAACAGAAATAATGAAAGCAAACATAGAAATAAGAGGAGGAGGAAAGGCAAAGAGGAGGAAGAGAGTAGAGAGAGTTACTGCAGGAGAGTTCATGCACCTGACTGGAGTCTACACACCTGCGCTACAAATGAGCTCCTTTCTGAGCTTTAAGAGCTCACTACAAGAAGACAGAAATAAACACAGAAACAATCACTCACAGAGACACACAAGATCATCAAAGAACCTCATACTCAGCTGCATTAACCCAAGCTTTGGGGAATGTACAAAATCAGGACTAATTTAGCATCTTCTGATAGGTCAGTAAATTATTTTGATCGCATCGTCTTACCTGATTACTGCGCATTGTTACTGATGAAATAGTTTTACTTGGATTTGGCACTAAAAACTAAAGGATAGGTTAAAGTTGCTCAGTAAGCTTTCATTTTCTTTCAGGTTACTAGATGAACTCTCCCTAATGCTTGATGCTGTATACCATCTGTATGAAAAGCCGCAGTGACCTACACAACTTTAAGGAAAGTAAACTGTCAACTGGAAAAAATCTCAACTTTTTCATGATTGTACAAACATACTGAACTTGACAGATTTTGTTTGATTAATCCTTAATGTTGTGTAGAGTTTCCAAGCTCTGAGCTCCAGGGCCATTCTGTCTGGAGGTAAACATCAAAGGGGGAGGCAAGCAAAATAAAAACAAAACAAAATATTACAAAAAAAGAGCAAGCTTTACAACGCTCTATGAAAAACACTGACCGGAGGGGTATGGAGCTGGTGGCCAAGAGCAATCTGCGAAAGGCGGGATATGGAAAGGATTTTAGGGAATGAAGTGATGGTCTGACACCTCAGCATGCATTTGGAGAGTTCAAAGTGATCAGATAAAAATCGTAACTGATCACTTGACTCATGACTGCAACAAAGAAGCAAAGCTCAACGGATCACAATGCTAACTCATAACAGATCAGCTGTTATGAGTCAATGGAACAATATCTAAATAACACACATGCACATTGGATGCAAATTAGAAAATAAATGTCATGAATGGTCAGTCTTAATGAAATCAATGTCATATTCCCAACAGTCACAACACACATAGCCCTGCATACACTCATATCTAAATGTACAAAATGTACACATGTAAAACACATACATGCATAACAATGAAAAAACCTAAAACTACACCACTACCTTATGTTTTGAACAAAGTTAGTGTTGATTAACACACTCATGCAGACACACATTTTAAAACACAACACCGAAAACATAAATTATTTCTCCAGAAAAACAGCACTGCAGCTCAGACATCAGAGCACTCAGGACAGGGGAGGAGGGTTGGCTTGAGCAGTTAATCCATGGTGCACTGCCCCTACAGCAAGCACCTCTGTATTTCTCTGTAATTTGCTCTCTCATCATTGTTGGTGAATGCTTGGAACTTAAACCTCAAGTCTCTTAAACTATTTGGCCAAGCACCAAACAACAAAAATCAACATCTAGGCTTTGCTTTGGGTGTTTTCAGAGAAATACCATTAGGAGAGGAATAGCTGGTTGTGTTTGTAGTTTCTATCTTTACTCTAATCAATAAACCATTCAGTGAGTTATTTAACTTTAACCAAGGGGTTCCAAAGATAAAGTTGATAACAATAACAGGCTACACACAAGCAACATTTTCTGGCCATTGAAATACTTGCCTCTACAAGTTTCTATGGAAAAAAAATGAACAAAAGTAAGGATTAGACAATAAAATCAAAAACCAGAACTCAGAACCAAATACAGATCTCATCTCACACAGAGCTGTGAGTGACTACTGTTTTGACGCCCAAATGTAAAAAAGTAAACAATCAGCAAACAATCTCCTTCATAGATTTTTGTCATAATATGGGGCCAGAAAGAGCACAATTAAAATAACACGTAGAGAAAACAGTATCCAAACAAGAAAGGTGTGAGACAGATTAATTAAGTTGTATATGCAGCACAGATTACGTAAAGATATACTTGAAAGTTAAACTGAAGCTTTATTTAAACAAGCCAATGGCTCCTTACAATAAACTTTTCTTTTTTAAACAGAAAAACATGGGTTTGCAGCACTAATTACTTGCAGGTTACATTAAAAAGATATGTATATATTCAAGATATCAGCACTGGCCCTTGCCATGTGGCTTTGCTGTAAAGCTTCAGTTAAACTTGAGAGTCAGAGAAAACTGGTACTTACATTAACTTCAGTGATAGCAATATCGACGACGCTACCAACAACAATTAAGGCATCAAATGTGTTCCAAGCATCAGCAAAATAGTGCTGTTAACATGTAGGGGGAAAGATGGTCATGAAAGACAGTGAACAGAATGACAGGAAGAGAGTCCGATGGATGATCAGAAAAGAGTGGAAAACAAAATTAAGGTAAAAAAAATGAGCCAAAGTTGGAATGGCAGGGTCAGGGGAGGAGAGAGATAAAGAGAAAAGAATGTGTTAGGAAAGTAAGTATTAGAAAAGATCAGATTAAAGGCCAGAAATCTACCATTGAAAGCTGCTGCCGAGGAGGCCAGAGGAGGAAGAGGTCTAACAGTTGTGAGGCTTACAACTGTAGCTAATCTTACTTACATCAATCTCACTGAGAACAATGTCTACTATGCTGCCAATGACTACCAGGGCGTCGAACACATTCCAGGCATCACCAAAATATCCCTGAGCAAGGTTGAGCAAGTGGTGGGTGAGTAAAGTGGAATAACAAAAACAAAAAGGTGTTACTCTTAAACTAAAATATAAACCCACTAATGCAGCTCATTTAAAACACACAGGAACCCTGCTGACAACTTTAGTGGAGGGGCTCATGATTACAGTGCATTGATTTACAGGCTGTGGTTTAGCTGTAGAGAAAAAGATTGACACTGAATTCATGCTTGCACAAAAATTGAAAGCTATTTAAAAAAAAAAAAAAAAAAAGAAATAAAGCACTGCACTCCACACTTTTTCCTCTTACTAGCATCCTGTCCTTCTTTGGAACACATAGCTGGCAGCCAGCATGTTGGATTTATAGGAAAGCGGGAAAAAAAGATTCACAGACTTATCAGTACTGAAATGTTTCTGCACTTTATTCTGCTCCTTTTATTAACATTAAAATGATAGTTTGACTTTTTTAGAAACATGCTTTAGAATTAGAATTAGGAAAAAAGACGCCACTTACTAGTCTTTATCATAAATACAAAACTAAGCTATTAAATGTGGCTTATTAGCTTAGTAGTCGCCTCAAAATGTTGTGACTTCTTAGTGTCTTAAATAAACAAGCTTGATATATTTTGTTAACTAAAGTTTTTTTTATTAGTTTTTTGTATTTATTTAAATTCATACTGGGTGGCTCTCATGTTTCCCAAACTTTATACAAATGTAAGTCAAGTTAAGATAAGGTAAGCTAAGCTAACGCCATATGCTAACATTCACATGAAGCCTTGTGTCTTAGCCAACATATGAACAGCACAATTAGCCAAATCCTCAAAAAAAGAGGGCTGTATGGAGAAAGGTATGATGTTCCATGTTGCATTGTGGGATGGGATCTCCATCATATTTTACGGACTGCTCTTCTTTAACCTCTGCTGACTAAAACTGTTGCCTGGTTAGATTTTAGGTTTGACTAAAAATAGTCAAATTTGGTGGAAAAGGAAACAATGGAGATAAGATGTGCTAATCAACATGGTGGTATTGCTACCATAACACAATACCAGTGCATCTACACAACCATTTTCTATCTTAATAAAAAGTAAGTAAAGACTTTTGTATCAGCTAGTTATATTTCTAAGTGGTTTAATTTGTTGTTTGTATGTAAATCCATACACATTACATTCATGTGCAACTCACCCTGGGTTTGAAAGCGATGAGTTTGAGAAACATTTCCACAGTGAATACAGCAGTGAAAACCATATTGAGAATGTCCATTACATAGCTAAAAAGCGCTGATTGGCTGTAGTGCTGCAGAAAAAGATGGATAAGAATTATTAAAACAAACAAATCAGGGGAATTAGAAAACAGAGCTGTCAGTTACTAACATCACCTATTATGTCCACAAGTATTTTCAAGATAAACAGATTTTTTACTGTGATTGCTTTTAGGCATGAAATCTCTTGGCTTCTTACCTGTACAGCCAAGCAGAGTGTGTTTAGCATAATGAGCACAAACATGATGTACTCAAAGCCAGTGGAGTTCACCACATACCAAAACTTGTACTGGTATGGGTTCTTAGGAATGTACCTCCTCAAAGGATGTGCCTTAAGAGCATACTCCACACACTGACGCTGCACAGAAACATACAAAATAGGTTTGAATGACATGTCACAACCACTTTTAATACTCTGAGCTGAATCCACCCACAACTAATCTATCAGTCTATTTCACTCAAAATGGATGAGAGAAGCCACTTTTACTAGCAGCGGTGCATCGTCCACCTGGACTTCTTATCTGACTTAGTGCTGAACACTGACAACGTCATTGTCTGGCTGACTTTAACATTTATGTTGACGATGAAAATGACAGCTTAAATTGAGAAATTAATGTCATCATTATTTTCTGTAATTATGAGTGTCAATATGACAGAGAGCTCCCACCTGAGCTTTACTCCTCCACAGATTAATCAGCTTATTGACAAAACAACAGTTTCAATGCAGCAACACTAGACAATGTTACTCCTTTAAAAAAAGAAGATAATCAGTCGGAAGAAACAGGCTCCTTGGTTTACTTCGCAGCTATGAGCTTTAAAGCAAGACGACTGGAAAGGGAATAGTGTTAATCTTATAAAAATATCATTGCATTATTTCTAATTAACTCACCTGGTTCTTGTCTAATTCACAGTTTTTGTATTCTTTCTCTCCCTGCTCCTGAAATGTGACGATCACAAAACCTACAAATATGTTCATCATAAAGAAAGCAATGATGATGATGTAGATGATAAAGAAGATGGAAATTTCCACACGGTAGTTGTAAATGGGGCCGAGGTTCTCTCTGTTGGAGTCAATGGCTTTGTATAATAACCTGAGGAGAGACAAATGAGGGCAACATGTAATTAAGCACAATGAAAAACAAAATGCAAAACTTTCCTTGAGTCGAGCAATTTCAACTGACGTAAACAGCTTTTAAAGAGCTCTTTACTTCGCATCATCTTTTGAGAGTTTTAACAGTGTAGGGAAAAGGTTTTTGTCTTACGCAGGCCAGCCTTCAAAAGTGGACACAGTGAACAGAGCCATCATCGCCATA
Source organism: Melanotaenia boesemani (assembly GCF_017639745.1). NCBI lineage: Eukaryota > Metazoa > Chordata > Actinopteri > Atheriniformes > Melanotaeniidae > Melanotaenia > Melanotaenia boesemani. Next base: position 28,525,920 of record NC_055684.1, on the reverse strand, counting down.
AGGACGTTGTCAAAATTGAAGTCACTGTTGTGCCACACCCGCCTGTGGATGGTTGGCTGGTTCACGTCTCCATCCTTATACACAATGTAGGTGCCCCTAAGGAAAAAAGACAAATTGTAAAGAGGTGAAGTCCAACCTGGGATGGTAAGTGTGAGTCATTTCCTGTGCAAAAACAACAAAAGTGAAACGAACTTGCACTCTTCTGGGCTGGACTTGGCCTCATCTGTGCAGCGGTAGAATTTTCCCTGCAGACGAAAACAATATATATTTATCATGATTATTTGTAAATGTTTTGGCTTTATGTATACTAATGTTGTCTCTTTTAAGCTCTGTGCTGCTGACCTTGAATAGCTGCACCCCTATACAGGCAAACATGAACTGAAGCAGAGTGGTGACGATCATGATGTTACCAATTGTTCTGATTGCCACGAACACACACTGCACAACGTGCTGTAAGACAAATACATCAAAAGATTTGTAAGCTGAATCTAAGATTGTGGTAATAAATGTGTACAAGCTGAAGAGGATCTCAAGTTCTCACCTTTAAGCCTTTGGCCCTATTTATGGCCCTCAGGGGTCGAAGCACTCGAAGGACTCGAAGAATCTTTACGACAGAGATGGCCGAGGACCTGAGCAGTGTAAACAAATGGTTGTAATGAACAAAGAAGTCATAACACAGACTTATGTGACATACTAGCAGGGAACTTTAGTACCCTCATGCAAGATTCTTCAACTTTTTCCAGGCTAAGGATCCCCATATGGATGCAGAGATGGAGCAGGGACCATCATACAGCTGACTGGCATGTGTACTGCAATCTTAAGTTTGTCATTTTGTCATTAAGGTATGTGAGTTTGGTGACCCAGCTACAGCTATTGTCACTGTGCAGCAGCTTTGTACGCTTTTGGAAAAGTAAAACTTCTAGATAGATGTGCATAATCCTAGCACAGAAGACAACACTTTTCCACGCAAAAACCATCAAACATTATAATGGCACAGTAGCACAGTGTCTACTTCTCCTTCAGCAACACAGAGTTTAGAGATGAGACGCATTTGCAAAGCTTTCTTCTTGACTATTTTGACACCTTTTATGACTGAGTCAATGCCATCTGACATTTCAGTACTTGAGTCTTGCATGTGTAGCATGCAGTGCATCCAAATCACTTGCGTGGTCACATCCTTTACAAGCGCGATCAGTCTACTTTTAAATGAGCCTCGTGTCACAATACATTTAGTACACATTGGTGATTCAATGCCATCTTTCTCCTTGAAGATAAATACAAACTTCAGATAATTATCTGTATATTTTTGGGTCTTCTTTCATTTGCATTAACCTGTTTTAGCTGCAAAAATCAGCAGTAGGGTCCACCTCGACACGACTGGTTTCTGAGATGGAAGATATTTCTCTTGTGCTCATGGAATTTTTGGGTTGAGTTACAAAACTATTCATTTTTACTCATAACAATGTTCCATACAGGAAACATTGTAAAATACTAGCCTCAATTGTTGCTGTTGTGGATAAGAGATGCAGTGTTTTAGCCAGGAATATCTTGATTTGATTGCATAAGATTCCTGGTGAAGTCAATGGAGTTGTTTTTCATTAATTTGTCCTGTTTATTTTACAAAGGTATCTTCTTTTTCAATAAAATTTCTGGGTTCAACTTTGTGTTTTGCTCCTTAGCCAGCTGGTAACTGAATGGGTCAATCAAAGTAACTTAGAGCCAACTTGTAATGTGCAGCCTTGCGATTGTCAGTAATAGGGGCAAGTCCTCTTCTTTGTGTGCAGGAGGCGTGAAGGGACAGGTCTGGGCTTGCCTCATACTGTGTATGTAATACAAATAGTCCTTGTGTGTCAGAGTGTGTGCAGTTCTGACTGAAAGATAACATTTTCTGCCTCCATTTATTTATTCAGCACAACCTGTTGAACTCATGTTAATGCAGATTTAAATTTTTGAAGAAAAAAAACATAGGAAAGTAAATTAAAAATATATTGAATAAAATGGTCTAATCAACCAACAATTTCATGACCTTCACCCCCCCAGCAGCACCTCCACACACGCCCTGTTGAAGACGTCTGCCCTAGTCAATCTCCTCAGTTTTATTCCTGTGTTTTCATTATTCTGACAACATTTTGGTCAAAACTGGCAAAACTGTGCTGCTTCCAGCACAAATCTAATTTAAGCGCAGTTTTTATTTTTAATTTTACTCACTGAATGCCAAAGGAGACAAGAGAAACTCCCACCACCAACAGATCCAGGAGATTAAAGTAATTCCTGCAGAATGCTCCTTTATGGAGAAAAGCTCCATACGTTGTCATCTGAGGAAAAGACAGACGTTGTTAAAGGAGAAAAAAAACACACACATTCTTCATCTAACACACCTTAATCACACAGCCTTTCTATTCCACACTACAGAGACACACAGCCTGTACAAAAATTTCAAATAGAAAAAAACATATTCTCAGCACTCACTACCTTGCAGTCAAACACACACGCACACACTTCTTCACACTCTTGTAGTTCACTCTGATTTGGGGTGGCGAGCTCAAAGCATTGAAACAGGAGGCTATATCTACAATCGCCACCCCCACGGCCCTTAATTACATGAATGTAGTAGTAAGTCATTCATTTCACAATTCACTATAGGATGAGGCAATAAAACATGCATTTTGTTGCCATGATACCAGGGATATTTACTACCTGCAAGAACTCTAGTTATAGCGATTGGAAAGTAGAAATGGCCTTACTGTCACATTCATGTGGACCGTCATCTTAAAGCACATTCCGTTATGTTCTTTAATATTTTAGAATAAAAGGGAAGCAGCTCCCAATTAAAAATTCAGCGTTCAGCAGGCAGAGAAGAAAAACCAGCCAAAATAACGCTTCTTCAAATAATAAAAGTAAAGGACTAATTTTCTGAGTGCATTTAAATGTGAAGCCCTGCAGACAGGTAAATATAGGAAATTGCTAACTGGGAGCACTGGAGACTTTAGAGTCAAACATTAGTGGAGGTCTCAGTTTTTCTTTTTTCTCCCCCAAACAACTGCAGAGGCAACTCCACATTTATATGCAGTCAGCCAGGGAAAGCATACTAAACCATGCTCGGCAGGAACATGGTTGGTTTTGCCCCCTCTTTTATGGGTAATCTGAAGAGCAGTCAGTAAGAGAAGCACGAAGGTAGCTTTGACTGGAGCTGACTTTACATTTTTCAACAGCACCCTGACCTCAAACTCAACTTCAGCCAATGCGTAAGCAATGTCTGGACAGCCCATTAAATTTTGTTGCATCGCACAGAGAGGTTGCATTATATCTTTTTTTTTATTTATTTTTTTTTTTTTTACCAAAATCATTTCAGCGATGACTGCCCCAATGACATGACACCCACGTGAGTATAATGTAATGTTGATTTGATGTTTCCTTCCCCCAACAAGAGTTCTTTGATTTGCACAATTTCAACAAATTGCTTTATGTGTGTGCAAAAAACAGTAACTGAAAAAAACTCCAATATTTGTTGTTTGCTTTTTAAAAGAGGTGCCGTGAAGAAAAAAAGTAAATAAGAGAAAGGAAACAAACAAGCCAGGTTGTACTGAGTGGCAGGTGACACACAAGGAGAGAATGCAGCAAGGCTCTCGTTGTCATTTTAAGGGGTTACCTTCAATATGATCTCAAATGTAAACATACTAGTGAAGACATAATCTGCATAGCCTAGGACCTGGAAGGCAACGAGACGTTTGGAATGTTATTGGGTGAGGTTAGTGACAGCACGGACAGGGGACACAGGTCATTTACCTTCAAAACGATCTCAACAGTAAAGATAGCGGTGAAAGCATAGTCAAAGTAACCAAGTATCTGCAAAAAGCAACGTAGATGTTTAACAAAGACAGGTCATTGTGCAGCTTCATACAACATATGTACACAAGACGAAAGAAAGGAGAAAAATTAAAGCATTTTCTGTGGAAGATTGAAAAGGGTCAGTTCCTTTTGGTTTGTGAACATAAACACAGCAAGCATATTCAATTTGAAATTGTTACAATGGGTCAAGAATTAAACAGACAGCCTGAAGTTTTTCAAACAATACTGGTGTGTTTGCATGTTTTAGCCCATACAGATATGTTCACACCTTCTAGCAACATCCAAGTTTCAGTTTGATTAAAAATAACTAGAAATTTATTTAAAGGGCATTTGACTGAGATTGAGTAGTGGGATCGACACTGAAATATTAATTTCCATAGAGCTTAAAAATATTTTTAATAAGATCTCAAATTAATTTATGCAGATTTAATTAAAAAAAATATTTATTGTGGACTCAAAAATGTGAATAATGTGAGTGAGGTTGGTTTTGAAACCTAAAATTTATCTTTCCTGGTAGCTTGATTGGTAAGGAAAGAATAGCATGAATGTATTAACTTCACATTTTAAAAAAGAAACAAACACACACACACACACTCAAAAAAACCAACCAACCAAACAAAAAAACAGACACAGCTATCAGATCTCAAATTCAAAGCCAGGGAAAAAAATGCCTTGAAGTGTGATAATCACGGAGTGCTGGCACCAATAAACTTCTTTTTGAAACATGTTTATTTTAGTCATTAAATAGTGAGTCAATTAATTTTTCTCCATGTTGTAATGATGTCAGTAGCTGAATTCACACCCCCTGATCAGTGTGCTAGTTGTCCTTCTGAAGTATAACCAAGAAGCGAGAGAACAGAGTTATTTTTATCCAGTCAGCTTCTAGTCATATGTGACGATAAAGGTGAAGAACTCAGACTTTCTCTCTATTTGCTGTCTTTTCTAAATTTAGTAAAACACACAAAAAAGTGAGGTTTTTAAAGCATCCTATACAGTTAATTTCCCCTCACTTTACCAAACCTATCAGTGTCATGTGAATGACCCCACTGGCGCTTTTCTGACACATTTTGAGAAAGAAATCTGATGAGGTCAGACCTGGTAATACAAACGTGTCGCTTTCAACGCAGCACAAGCGTGAACTGCAGCACTCACATTAACGGACAGGCACGCACCACGGCAGCGAGTTCATTTCATGTATGATCAGCGGATCAGAGAAACCCAACAATTGTCATTTAAAATACATAAAAATACTGTTCACATTTTTCTTCACTATGGTTTTAATAAGCTGCAGGAATGAGTTTTTTAATCAGTATCTGAGCCAAATAAACAAGATAGAAGTGTTTGATCTGTAGCTGAAGCCTCTGCTCTCAATGTGCTAACATATCAAGATTCTATCTGTACCCATCCTTCACTGCTTTGTTTACAACAATGGCTCGTGTTCATTAGTTATTAGTGTTATAGCAAACAACAACAAAAAAAAAAAACTGTAACTCAAACATCTAATATTTAATAATATCTAATACCTCAAAGCTGTTTTTGTTTTGCATATTCGTTATTTTTAGTTCATGATATTTATCACATTTTAAGGAATAAATCAAGAACTTTCCAACCTGATCTATAGGAGTCCCTGTGTTCAGGAAAAAAAATAAAAATAAAATACTGAGAGGCACAAAAACAGGACCCAAAATTGAATAAGAACACATAGACCAGCAAGTACTAAACTGCTCCAATGTAATGTGATGAGCTAACTAAACAGTGCAAAGTAAAGGTGCTTGTTTTTATCAATGAGATAAAAAGACTCAACTTGAAAAACTCAGAAATTTTACTTTTAATAATTATACTTTTGCTGAATGCCAAATGCTTTAAAACATGCAAAAACAACAGTATGGTCATTTAAAGAGATCATTAAATGCTAAACAAGCATTACTAAGAGAAATGTGATTTAGCAGTACATTTGCATCATTGTCTTGTGATTGCTTTTCTGTGAAAGAAGTGTAGACTTACAATGTTGCGGGCTGAGAAGTTTCTGATAGGATCCTCAGCAGCAAGTGAGACAGAGCTGAGCATGATGAACACCAGGATGAGGTTGGTGAATATGTGATGATTGATGAGTTGGTGGCAAAACACACGGACCCTGGAACGAAAAAGAAAAATATCACAGCAGTGCGACAGGAGACAATGGCTGTCAGTGAATGTGTATAGAACTTAAAACAATCTTACGGGTTTGTGGTGCTGAAGATGAAGAAGGCACTTCCTTCAGGGATAGGAGTGATCTTCTCTTTCTTTACCAGTTCAGAAATGGCCGGCCGAGGCCCAGATGGAACCTCTGGGTCTTCCTCTTCCCCTGCGTTGTCATCGATGTCCTCCTCCTCATCCTTACCAAAAAAAAAAAAAAAAAAAAAAAAAACAGAGCATGTCAAATGCATGCCACACAGCCAGGAAAATCTCTTATTGGTTCAGCAACTGAATGACATGAAGTAATACCTTCTCATCCTTTTCATCGTCCTTTTTGTCTCTGTAAGTTACAGAAATGTGTTAGAGACGTGTTAGAGCATATATCCAAAATTTTGGCCCCAATATGTAAATTTATGTTTGTCACAGAAAAACGTCAAGATCAAGACTTCACCCTTTTTTGTCTCCTTCATCTGTGTTGAGAGACTCTGCATCTGCTAAGTTGTCCACAGCAATAGCCAAGAAGACATTCAGGAGGATATCTGAGCAACTTATTCAGTAAACAATAACCCTTTCATTTAACACACTCATCAAAGCATTTTATGAAACCAACTGTATATGGACTTTCCTTTACATATGAGAGAGGATACAGTTTCCACAAATGAAGAGGATGATGAAGTAAAAACACACAACCATGCCAGAAGAGGAGGGGCCCCCGTATGCCATGATCCCATCATACATCACGGCATTCCAGTCTTCTCCAGTCAGGATCTGAATGGATCAAAACATTTAGTGAGACCCAGCAACATAAGGTAGAAATATTAATCAGAACAAAGCTGATGTTGTTTCTAAACCTCTGTCCTGCTTTTGTCAAAATTACCACATTTTCCTAACTAACTGATGCGGCTTGTTTGGTGATGTTCATGTCATCCAGACTTCAGGCAGTCACTGATGACAAGTTTTGAAAATTAACACTTTATTTATCTTTCTGTTAATTTGTCCAATTAGACTCAAAGATTATGATAAAAAAAAGATGTACACCAGAATTTTAATTCCTAAACCTTAACTCAAACTAGGGGTTGTTTCTTTAAGCCTATACTAATTTTCTTACTGTGAGTTTAACATGTTTGGAAACATGTCTGAGTCTTCCTAACATGTGTCTTGACTGATCTGTTTCTGTTTGTCTTCTCAACTGTCTTTAAAACTTCACTCTAGACAAACTTTTTGACCTTGTAAATTAATGTTGACAAATGATTTCAGAGGCTGAAGCTGTAAATGAAGCTTTGTCAACCTGTGAAATAAATCTGTCTGAGAAATTCAGGTTTGTGTGTGTATAAAATAATTATACTTGCTGAAAAAATACAGTTGTGAGAATTTGTTAGCAGACAACAAGAAGAAAAAAACTATTGAAAAACTCAGCATACAAAGTTTGCACACTGCGTATGACTCTGAAGTTAGAAGGGCAAAATTTCTGCTTGTCTTTACTTCAGGAACTGACTAGATGGTGATGACTGATAACAGTGGATACCTAATGTTTTTGTTTTCTTGAAATTGGTATAGACAATGTTGCCAGTAGTTCTGTGACATAGGTGGGTCATGCATTGTCAATAAATGAAAGGTAAAGCATTAAAATTTTGCAGCCAGAGTAAGAGAAGAAGAAGCTACTACTGCATGTCTTGGTTCACTTGGATAGCTTAGCTTGTAACTGAAAGCTGAGAATAGCTCAACTTTTTTATGTGGCAGTGGAGGCCACAGCCAATCAAACCAAATCACATTCTTAATTGTGCACCTGATCTTGTGACTGGTCTTAAATCCAATTCCAAATGTGGGATCTACCATCCAGCATTAAAATATTGTTTTATTATTTCTTCTTATTAATTCTGCTTAATTTCTGCATGTTTAGTGTCTGTAAGCAATGTGCTGTTAGGTCATTATTTGAAATGTAAACCAAGTCTTCATACTTGAAAGACAGTGAGAAGGGCTTGGGGGAAGTTGTCAAAGGTACTCCTCTTTGTCTGGGTTTCGTCAAAGTTGAATTTTCCACCAAACACTTGCATGCCCAGCAGTGAGAAAATGATGATGAAGAGGAAGAGCAGCAGCAGCAAGGAAGCAATGGACTTCATGGAGTTGAGCAGAGATGCTACCAGGTTACTCAGAGACTGCCAGTGTCTATGAGGAACAGTTGACAAAAAAAAAACAAAAAACAAAAAAAAAAAACACGGGGGAGAGACAGGATATTAACTGAAAATTACCACAGGTACTGAGAACACGCACATAGATGCACACACAGATTACAATCTTACCGTGTGACCTTGAAGATTCTCAGCAGGCGGACGCAGCGAAACACGGAAATCCCGAGAGGAGACATTATTTCCAGCTCAACCAGAATGGTCTCAGTGATTCCTCCGCACACCACGAAGCAATCAAAGCGGTTGAACAGGGAAACAAAATAGGCCTGTAGCCCTAGACTGTACATCTTCACCAACATTTCACATGTGAACAGGGCTAGCAGCACCTTGTTGGCCACATCTAAAGGGCAGAGAACAAGACACACACAAAATTTAAAGACAACTGTGCTGCAAAAGATAATTATTTTTCAGCATAGAAATGTCACTACTTAATATAAATATTTCTTTGCTTTACTACCAAGAAATATAAAGACAATTTTGATCAAATTTTATCATTCTGGGTTTTAAGATCTTCATCAGACTAAACACACAAAACCTGTCAATAAGTGTCAATAAGTGTCAATCATATAAAATTGAGTGCATATCTTTCATGTATACTCCAGTTTAATTCCTACCCTGCACTTGGGTGAGCCACAAAGGTTGGTTATAATGTTCTGATGAAATGGTGAGAGTGTTGAGAAACACCAAGATGATAACCAGCCAATAGAAAGGCACCGACTTGACAGCCAAACGGCACTTCCTGCGGCAGAATCTGTTCCAGCGGCGCCAGCGCCGACTGCAGGAGGAGACAACAATTTCACTGTGTGCAGAATGACATTAGTGCCACTTACTTTCTACAAAAACGTAAACCAAAATAACACATCTGATGTGGTCAGATAGATACTACAGGCAGTGGAATAGATAGATCACCTCTGTGTTTCTTAAGAAAATTTCTAAAAAGTTTGAGTCCATTAATAATAAGAATGCAGTGAGGTGTGGGAGAGGAGCCACAGGGGAGGTGCATGAATATAATTTTGCAAGTCATACTATTCAGTAAATGAGCTGTTGTAGAAAACACTGCGTAAGGCTATTCTCAGTACATGCTGACCTTAGGAAAGCTGTTCATTTATCATCTCTGTAACGGCTCATTTAAGATACAGTGAAACAAAAGAAAAGCAAATAAAAATCTGCATAAAGTAACACAGGCACCAACTTTACAGTGAAATATACTGTTTTGCATTATTAAAGAACACATATATAATAGATTTAAAAATTGATATTATGTGGAGATATATATACTGACCTGAACTTTGACTTCGAAATTTTTTGACTGAAAGAGAGAAGAAATTTAAAAAGCTAGTTGTAACAGAACTGTGAGAGCATTGATTGTTAAAGGTCAATAAAATTAGTTGTACATCCAGCAATGATATGCTGCGGTTTAAGGTGGAAACAGAGGACATATTTATGGACATGCTTTAAAATAAAAAAGGTTAATTGTGCACAAAAGCTGCACATCCTCACCAGAGAGGTCCACAACATGTTGTCTTTTCATCCTCCCCATTCTGATTCTCAGTATTCACAGATTCTGTTTCACTGGCGGGAACGCTCGCTGTGGCAGCACATACAGCAAACATTTATTAAAAAAAAGAAATATAATCACTTTGCAGTGTAGAAGGATTCTTTGGAAAAACACTGTGCAACACATCCCATGTGGAAGAAATAAACTAAAGTTTGTGCTCCTCTTATAAATTCTAATTTCATTAAAGACGGGAAAAGATACACAAAAAGATCATTATGATACACTGAATTCAAATGAGTCACACTTGTTTAATAAGAATAAGTCACATCAAAACTACAGCTTTAAAGAGGAGAGAGAGCTGCTGTGTATCTCTGCTCTGCCTTACTGTCATTATCTGTATCAAATACCAGGTGCTGAAAGTGAGCTGACATGAGGCAGGAGACCAGACAGCTGCTCGATTAGGTTCAACTGATACCGACAATAAGGAACAGATGGAAAAAATGAAGTCAAGTGAGGAGGACAGGACTCTTAAAACTGTCTCTGAAATGCTACACTCAAAGCAATACTGTATGCAGACAGATGATAATTAACCGTGTGAAATGTCTCAGCGGTTTAATTCGTGTGAGGGAGCGTGCTCCTGCTTAGCTTATGTAGACGTGCTGGCTTTGATTCCTGAGTTGTCGGACAGCTCTCAGCTCTGAAAATAGTGCTGACTGTCGGAGTAGTGATCTGGGTTTAACCCTGTTTCTTATATTCATACTTAGCCCCTGCTTTTGAAATGGGGCATGGCAAGGTAAGTGCGTGTGGCTGCTATCACACCATATGTCTATTCCTAATCAGACTCATTTAGAGGGGGAAATTTATTTTAAGAAGCATTGCATTGGAACTCTGTGGAGGATCAATTAGAGGACGAACAGGGAAAAATTAGATGTGATGAGAGAAAAAAAGTTATTACATATTCCTTGCTCTACATATAGAGAAGCAGTCACTATCTCACTGGGGTTTTTTTTTTTTTTTTTTAAAAAACTCTATCTTCATACCAAAGCTGCAAAAAGGCAAGTGAGAAAATAACATTTCTGTTGCTCTATGTCTAAAATTGAACCTAAATAATTTCCTACTCCAAATTCAAAACTTGAAAAGGGAGATGTTGCTGAGATTATTTCTTTATTGTCTATTTTTATTTCGAATTTTGCTTGTTCAAAAAATAAATAAATAAAAACTAAAAACAATACTAGTCAGGTTGTTTTGTTTTTTTTAACTACTTTTACAGATATAATAAAGTAACCTTCAACCACAAATAACGAGCACACAAAATGGATGAATAGACTTTGTAAGTCTTTGTTATTTTGGCCACTAGAGGCTAAAAAGCACTACTACACTAAGTTCTTAATTAGACTACAGATACTTTTTCTGTTTTTTTTTTCTTCTGTTTTACTTAGTTCAACAAACCTTGAGAGGCCATCCCTGCAAAACCCCTAAAAAAATAATATGGCATTATTTTTTCTATTTACTATTTACTTTTGCCTGTCAGAGTTAACATCCTTAGCAAAGTATTTACCAATTCTGTATATATATATATATATATTACTTTAAAATATTAAACAGCTTGGTCCTGTTATTTTAACAAAACACCTGGAAATATTCAGTATCTGATCAATTTGAGCATCAAGACAATAGACAAACATATAAACACACACACAGGCAAAAGCTAGAGAACACTGTAGGGAGAACCACAGGATTTACCATGAGTGTCGGACGACTGGCTGAACCACCCAAACCTTCCTTTCTTCTTCTCAATGAGGTCAGCCAGAGTCACCCCTTCATGTGTAATGCATGCAAGCCCATGCATTCAGACACAACGGCACAGCAGAGGGACATGGGAAGGGGGGCGAGAATGAGCTGCTATCAAAATGGGTCAGAGCACACAACACCACAGGACAACAACAGTATTCAAAATATCAATATTCAATAATGACAAGAGCAGCAGGAACCACATAGGCTGCAGACACTGAGGAGGGCAGAAGAACAACACGGAGAGCTGTTAATCACAGGAAGCATCTGCAGGTGACACGGACCAGGACTAACATGTGAGCATGTTAGCTGGAGCTCAGGTACTGCTGACAGACACTGAAAGCCAGAATGGATGTTGGAGAGAAACAGCTTGAACCTTACACTTCTTAATATATGAGCTTCAACTGGAATGTTTAAACATTATGGCTAATATGTGTAATGATGCTAATGAAAACTGAACATTAAATTATAAAAAGAGGAAAAGACATGTGGGAGAGGCAACAGCAGACAGAGACCATAGTGAGCAGACAAAGTGAAGAAGATCCAAAACTACCCAGCAAAAACTGTACGGTGAAGCAGGCGCAGGTTGTTGTGTATCATATGTGCTTCTTATATAAAGAGGATTTGGATTAAGAGTTTCTCTACTCCTCAAGTCATATGTTATTTTTTTCCTTCTCCGATAAACTGCAGCAGGACTTACAGCATGCTCCACTTCCATCAGTAACATACACAAGAGTGCAGGGACTAAACCAATTTATACATAGAGCATCAAACACATTTCATATGTTTAAATAAAGACCTCTAAATGGTATCAGTTGCCATAATACAAAAACTGTTGATAATAACACCAGACTTGTAACTTTCCCAATTATTCTTTTAGTAGTTTTATCTGCACTTTGTTTAATCAGCCTGCTTGTCAGTTAGTAATTGCATGAAAAAACATATTTAACACAGGAAATTATATGAATTGGGTTATGCTGTTGCTGGCTCTGTTGAAAATGTCTCAGATTTTTTTCCCTGCATGTTTGAAATGTTGATAAATTGATGGGCTTAAGAAAGAGAGACCTTCAAAGTGATTTCTTTTTTCTTTTTTAGACTATACCCTTTTTAAATCTGTTTAATAGGTCTACACTCTGCATCTGTGCTACATATATGTGACCAGTTACCTGGGGCAATAGGAAAAATAGAACACTTGAAATCAAAACAAGAACAAGAAAATGGAAAGCTCTGTTTTAACCAGAGGTGTGTGATAAACGTCTCCCCTAAATAATGTTTTAATTTAAATTAACTGTGATTTTCTTATCTATCTGTTGCATCACAGATTATTAAATGTGTTTAGAAAGATATAACAAAACCAAAAAAAAAAAAAAAACTCAATGATTGCTCAGTGTGTATGACACAAATATACACAAAGCATGCATTTAGATGACAGTACTGAAAATTATCACATTATCACTATGAACACATTCAAAGGCAAGAAAATACAGAAAATAACATAATTGATAAGTTTGGGAAATCACTTTCAGGCTAGAAGACTCTTTAAGGTGCTTATGTTTATTTTATATATATATATATATTTCTTTTTGTTTAATTTAAATATGACATATCATTGCAGATATTTCAGATTACATAGCATTAGCCAACCATTTGTATATGTAATATATTATTTCTGATCAATAGTCATGTCATTTACAAAGTTTATAAGTGGAACAAGCGGTTTTTAGTTTCAACCTGAAATTGTTTTTATCTCTGAGTAAAGATTTTCTTCCATTGTGTTTGCACAATCTTCTTGGATTTGTTCGTGTTATAAGTTTTTACCACACAGTCATCTGCATATATTTTCTTGCACAGCAGTTTATTAAGATCCCTTGGCCACCTTACAATGTTGTTCCTATTATAACTGCAGAAATAAAAAAAGCTCTAAAATCATTCATACTACTCGATATTTAACTAAATGTTGCAAGAGCAGTGTCAATTTGTTTTATGTGTTGTAGAGCTCTTATGATAGTAGCATTGTCCTAATTTTAATTGCATGAGAAGAGACAGTGGAAATGGCTGCTTACGGTTACGTTTGCTCCCCTCCTCAGCCTCATCCTCATTGTCAGGGTCAATGTCTTCAGCCTGAGTGATCCAGTCCAGGTAACCCTTCAGATCCTCCTCCAGCTGCTGCTTCTCACGCAGCTTTTGGAAGTCTCCACGCGCTTTTGCTTTCTCTCTCTCCTTGGAGAACTCTCTGGGGTTGAAGAGATAAATGTAAGTACACAAATAAATGAATGACTACGAACACAAAACATTCACAGCAAACAGCACAGCAAACAAGAAGTCTAATTTTTTCCACACAAAATTAAAATAATCATATCTAATTATCTCCAAACTGCCTTTTCTCTCAAAAGTTCTGTAAAAGATAGTTTATACTCAACTACTGGCCTTTCTGAAGAGCAGAATATTGTAGAGATTATTCAGTCTGGTTTAAAATCTCTACATAGTATAGAATCAGCCCTTCTAAGAGTTTTTAATGATATGTTATTAGCTACTGACTCTGGGGACTGTGTTGTTCTTTAACTTCTTGATTTATCAACAGCTTTTGAAAGAGTAGATGATGGAATTTTGGTAGATCGTATGGAGCATTGGGTGGGCATCAAGGCACAGCTCTACGACCTTGGTGATAGGTGATAGGACATTTTGTGCCAGCCTAGGTGATGCTGTGTCCTCTACTGCCCCTTTTCTATATGGAGTCCTACAAGGTTCAGTTTTAGGCCCTCTACTCTTTTCTCGAAACCTACTCCCACTAGGTTCCATACTCAGGAAACGATGTTATGCATAAGATAGTCAAATTTATATGGCTCTAAAAAGAACAACCCTTAACTCCAATTCACACTAGGAAAGTGTCAGATGCGGAACAAGCAAACATAAACATAACATAACATGGAACATAAAAAATCTTAAAATGGACTCTGATTTTACACGTAATAGTCGAATAAAGGCAGTCATAAAGTCAAGCTCTTTTTACTTAAGGGAGCTAGCCAAAGTTAAGCTAATTATTCCACAACAGCATTTCAAGACCTTCATCACCACTAGACTGTATTTGGGGGTTAGTGGGTCTTCCATTGCTCGCCTTCAAATGGTACAAAATGCTCCTTTAACTGGCACTAGTAAACATGAACACATTTCTCTGGTTTTAGCTTCACTCCATTAGCTGCCTGCGTATTTTAGAATCCAGTTTAAAATTATTTTATTTGTTTTTAAATCTCTTAATGGTCTTGCACCACCCTACTTCACTGAACTTCTTCTTACACATTCACACTCTTTAAGATCACTTGATCAGCTGCTCTTGACACTCTTGCGATGTTGACATTTTGCTTCTGTTTTTATATTTAAACTTGTCTTTTTTATTTTATTGTATTGTTTTTTTTATTTTATTTTATTTTTGATTTTTGATTTTATTCTCTGTGCTTTAATCTTATGTACAGCACTTTGTCCACTGTGTGTGGTTGTTTTAAAGTACTTTATCAATAAAGTTGGATTGGATCTCAAACAACAAGAAGTTTAATCACAGTAGGATCATATCATTTAGACTTATTCTGTCTTTTGTCTCATTCATGATGAGTTGAATAAATTTGCAAACAAGTCACATTTTAATGTAGTGTGTGTTTTGCTGAACTGTAGCCACTGGAGGGAGATGTACACCTCTACAAGACTACACAGTAGTATAAATAGAGCCCAGTTGTACAGTAGCGCATCCTTCAGGCAAGCATCTTAATCATAAAGGAAAGGTAATTTAGGTAGACAGATGGTTTAATAAAGACACGCAACATTTGCACGTAATTTTAATTTATAAGTTATATAAGACGAATGTGGAAACTACAATATGGGAAACTGTTAAGAAAACATATTTAAATGAAAAGTGTCAGCTTCTGGTTAGAAAATATATACGATAAAAAGGTAAAGACTTTTAGTGATAAGAGGCCTGCACAGTAGAGGTGGTAAAACTGAAATAAGATAATAAACAATGTCCATTTAAAGCAGATGAGCAAGACAGCAAGACGATCAGATTTGACAGTTAAATGAACTTCATCAGCTTCCTAAATAAGTAAATAAATAAAAATCAGCTTTTCTTGCTGGTCAACTATCCAGAGATAATTCTAATGTAATACCCCACCCCCACTCCACAGAGCTGGGAAAGCAAACTAGGGTTTGAGGGAGCTTATGAACACAGAGGGAGTGAAGGCCGAGGAATAAGATTAATTTCTCTCTCAGGAGGTTGGATGGGTTGAGGGTGGGCTGGGGGAAGAAACGCTCACTTTGCAGTTGCCGTGGAATGGATGTAATAGTTTCACATAAGAAGTAAAGGAAAAAGGCCTGAAAAAGAATTTATTTTGATGTTTTAACACAGACGAGTTACAAGTTTATAATCTTAAAATGTTTGTATAAAGATTGTCAGGATCTGTGTATTTGCTCAAATTTTAAGCATCTGCAGCAGTTTATTTTCTTTTCAGGCTGCCACTACTTCCCATACACAACTGAATATGCTTTGCACACTGCAGACCAAAACCACTGCACACGTTGCCTCTTACCCACTTAATACACCTAACACAAGATTTAACACGAAAAAGGATCCCAGTATAATCAGGCTGACAAAATAAATCCATGGAGTTTCCCATCCAATAGCATCGTTGACCTACAGGAGCCAAAAGAAGACATTAACAGGCACAAACAGAAAAAAAAAAACCAAACAAAAAAAAAAAAAACAAAGAAGCTCTGGCCTGCGACAGACAGCTAAAGACAGAAAGTCTTCAACAGAGGAAGGTTCTTACCCGCTCAACACACCCAAAACCAGGTTAAGAACAAAAAAGGAGCCGAAGATCACAAGACTGACAAAGTACACCCATGGAAGCTCAAAGCCCATAGCATCGTTCATCTGGAGCAGCGAGCAGTCGCCACAGAGGAAGGAGAAGATGAGAAAGAGAAGAAACAGTGTGAAATACAGGAAAAAGTCCGAAAACATAGACAGTACAGTGGCCTAAGAAAAACAGAGTTCTTATAAGAGCACAAGATCATGCAAGAACAGCAGCATTTTGTTCAAAGAGTTGCATTGAGTCAGTCATTTAGGCAATCAATCATATCTGAGTGATAAGAGCTGCCTCAGGAAATTATCATCTGCTTCATCATCACATTGTCAGTCACATCACTGCTGTGTGTATGATGGTAAGACACATCGAAGCTGAAGGCATGTGTCTGTCACAGGTTATGAACAGGGCAGGCAGCGGTAGATCAAGTTTAAGTCTCACCCAGTACAGCACGTCTGTCCAGCCCTCCATGGTGATGCACTGAAACACCGTCAGCATGGCAAACAGAAAGTTGTCAAAGTTGGTGATGCCGCCATTGGGACCTTGCCAGCCTTCCCTGCACTCTGTGCCGTTGGGGCACTGGCGCCCATGACCTGAGATCGCACATGGAGCTGGTTCCTCTTCTAATATCCCTTCTACAGAGAGATATTTCATCATCAGGCTTCTAATGTTGTTGAAAATTACTGCATTTAATATGACAGTTTCTCATTTTTTATTTAAGATTCAGGAAGTGTTAATATAATGATTCAGTATAAACAGTATGGAAGATATTAGTATAACCCACAAAGAAGACTGACTTTTTCATGACTTGATTCATGATTTTGTTGCACCTTATATAAAAGGAGTGTTTGCATCAATTAGAGATTGATAAATGTTAATTTTATTAATATACATTCTTGATAAATACTTGAAATTCAATCGAATGTGACATGGCAGAGTGGCAAGCTGCATTGCCAATAAAAAAAGCTTACAAATCTCAAAACACAATAATTTAAAAATGACCATTTTTTGCCCATTGACCTATTACTTGAAAATGTCATGCAGTTGGAGATTTAGTTTTGTTTTTAATTTTATTTTTTAATACTGATACATTTAGGAAAAAAAAACACACATTTAAAACACATGTTCTTCTTCCTTCAACGACAAACTTTGCTCAAATCCTTTTTCTTTTTCTGGCCCCATTTCTTGATTAAAACGTAACATTTTAGTTGTGTAAACTTTAAAAATGGTGCTTACACAATGACGGATCAGTGGTGGCAGTCTAAGAAGTTCAGATACAGTAGTGATGCAATGATTGAGTCTGTTTGGTCAACTCTGTATCGAACTTATGAAGCAGAAATGTTGCAAGAACTGTTTCGATACGTTGTTTCAGCATTTCTAAAGTCACTGAACACATCAATCTATAGGCCTCTTTATGTCAGACGTGCCTCCGATGGGTGTCAAGCTGCTTCATTGGGATTTTGAAAGGGCTGGGCATGTCAAATCTCAATGCTTTACAGGGGGCTTGAAGCTAATATCAACTCATTTTTGTACTGTAGATATTATCATCATTGTTCTTCTTCTTATTATTATTATTATTATTATTATTATTATTATATAATCTCAGTCATTCATTGCTTCACAAGGCTTTGATTTTTGCTCTTCCTAGTATATGGTAATGTATCACTTGAAGGGTATATTTAGTGATTTCACTGCTCCTGGGGGCTACACTCATGACTGCCATAATTATCATCATTGTTATATTATTCTACGGTCACATTATGTAGCCCCTCAGTTTATTGACTAAAACTTGAAAATCTTATGTTTTGCAGAAATTGAGAGTTTTTTGTGACAAGCCTTCATTAGTTTGCCAGTGTGGAAGACCCAAACGCAAAATGTACTTGGGAGCATAATTTCTCATTCTTAAGGAGAAATTGCATCATCTGTTTATTCTGTGAAATAAAGTCAAAATTAGTCTGTTAGTTACAAACTGTATGAAAACATGTTTTACTCTATGTTCTTTTTTAAAATGCACTCAAATGGGGAAACATATGGTGTCAGGAATTCCCAAAGTTAACATGTTAACAAATACAATTTTTCTCTGCCACTGAATAGCTTAATAGCATCTCTTAGCAGAATTGGGATATTTTGGGTTGTTAAGCAATAAATAGGCTACCAATTAAAGTAACTCGGAAAAGCTGTATTGCCTGGACATATGCATTTTCCAAGAAGACCATATGAGTGTGTGGGTGTGCTGTGCCTCAAGCGGATGACCGTGCAAAGAAACATGTGATAAGCTGACACTGACGCAACAGCAGAAAAGAACAATTTTAAGCTTAGAACTCAGAGCCAGCTGGGACGTTTTAAAAATATGCACTTTATTATTTGAAACCACATTAAATACTATTCCAAATCCAAAAATTATTGTAAGTCAATATAACGATGAAGCAATATGGGGCCATGATTGTTGCACTTTTCATTAAAATTTCTCCACACCTCCACAGTTAGAGACAGGTCAAGACTAAAGGCAAACCTAAAATCGTCTTCTTCCATGCCTTTGTGAAGTGCAGAATGTAGATTTTGCATTAATTTCATCTTGTTGAAAGTTAAGTTTATTTTAAAGCACAAATAAAGCAAAGTATTGAGGTAGCACACATATCAAATTAAAGACAACCGCTTTAAAGTAACACAATAAAATAATAATAAAAAAAAACATTTAATTAAAAACTATTTAGAAAGCATACATGGCTGTAAGAGGTCAGAAATATATATAGATGTCCCTGGAAAGATAATGCCTTTAAGGCAGAATATGTGCCTCTAAAATCTTAACGAACTCTTCAACATTCATGTTGCCATCACTGGACTATAATGAACTGCACCACAGGGATAAAACAAAAGAGCCTGATGTTGTAGATGGTCATTTTTTGTTTTGGGCCTCAAGCACCTGGTGCCCATTTATACACAAAAATAGTTGTGTACCCTTTGGTCTGACCACACCACACATTTCTATGTGATGGTGTATCCCTGATGCCTTCCAGCCCACTCTGTGATGCCACTGGACAGGTTCACAAAGCCACTTTTTTGCACAGTCAGGTTTTAGGTGGCATTTCTAAAGGTAATTTTATATAGTAGTGCTTGTCAAAACTTTCCTTGCCGTGTAGGTTTACGACCGTTTTAAAAATGACAGTTCTTGAAGCAGGGCTGTCTGAGAGGTCAAATATCACTGCCATCCACCTCGGTACTGTTGCCCTTTACATATTAAATATACAAATCTCTTTCAACATTTCCAAGAAATTTAACATTTTAATGATTTTCTGACACATTTATTGGCAAACTATAGATATTCTCTGCCTTTCTTTGTTCATTAGAAAAACTAAGATTGTCAAAGATATTACCTTTGCATTGAATCTTGATTCAAATGCCAATCCTCTTTTTTTAAAACTATTTCATATTCAACCCCAACTTTCTCCTATTTGGGATTTTTAAAAAAATGATATAAAATTGAATACACTGAAAAACTGCAAATGAAAGAAAATAATAAAAAGCAAAGTAAGTTCCCTTTAAATGATACACTGAAAATTCTAACAGGGAAAAAGTATGTCCATGCCTTATTTCTGTGTGTGTCTCAATTTAACAAGTAAATAAGACAAAATAAGCTATTTTGTCAAAATATCTCGATAAATTCCTAAAAACAAACATACTGACTACAAGGCTGGTTTTCTTTTATGTGTAAAAGACTGCCAAGAGCACTTACCTGAACCAGGTATAAAGCAGGATGCGTGCATTTTACCGATGAAAAGCTCCAGGCCGATAATAGCATAGATAATGATGACAAACAAGACCAGGAGGGCAATGTGCAGGAGAGGGACCATGGCTTTAATGATGGAGTTCAACACCACCTGTAAACCTTAGCAAAGAGGAAAATGAACACGTTACAGGAGAGAAGCCGAGGTGTACTTTGTGTGGCTGAATGTAGGATGAAATACTCTTTTATAAACGGTCAGATCTGCTGGACTCCTTTGTAAATATATAAAAACAGTGACACACCTGGTACAGGATGGCCTATTGCATCCTATACTGTAGTCTAGTTAAATACTATAGTATACTATAGTTTAAAACTTTTAGTAAGGACAGAGAAAGTCCAGAATGAAAATATGCAAGTCTTAATAATTTGCATTATGTATGTAAACACCATGTTTTCCCCATAATCAGAAAAAAGGCACTCTCCTCTGTATAATAGCAATACCAGTTTCAGTGTATTGTGCACATCTAACTAACCTTACATCTCATAATAATGTTAGATGTGTTTGTTCTCAGACTGTTTATTGTTATTACAATCAGAGCACCTGTCTCTGAGGAACTGGGATAGATAATGAATGAATGATTTTGGGAAACAGTCCTCTGAGACCACACTTGGACCATCTGGACTTGCCATGCGACTGTTTACTCTCCTTTTGATTGTAATGGGAATAGTGGGTATGGGATTAGTGAATATGACAATTATATAAAAAATAGAAAAGATGTGGCAAATGTTACACATTCTGTCACACTCTGTTAAATCACGCTGTCTCTATACAGAGCTCAAAAGTTGTTACCACTTACTGGGTACTCCTGAGACCAGCCGCAGGGGTCGCAGCACACGGAAGGCTCGAAGGGCTTTAACGTCAAATCCACCTGGCTTACCCCCATGCCCATGCATCGACGGATGAGGTTGTTCTCCCTCGCTTTCTACCTTCTCCTCTTTGGTCAAAAGCTCCAAGACAACACTGAAAAGTCTGTCAGAAAACAAACTCATAATTAAATAGACGGACGGCTGGACAGACAGACAGACAGACAGACAGACAGACAGACAGACAGACAGACAGACAGATAGATAGATAGATAGATAGATAGATAGATAGATAGATAGATAGATAGATAGATAGATAGATAGATAGATAGTCTTATAACCTTCTGCCAGATTCCTAGTTACCACAAATTTATTCCAAGGTTGTTTTTTTTTTATCATTACCAGCTTAATATGTACCTGACCAGTAATACATGAATTTCTTACAAAAATGGGGCAATGCTAAAAGTGCAGCATAACAACATAAAAACATAATGTTATAATGCCTCAATACTCAGATTTATCTGTTCCATATACAAATAGAACCTATACAAAGAGGGCTGCATCCCAAGAACTGCTTCCCACTGGGGTCCCAAAGTGGAATCGACAGTGAACAAGTCTCTGCTCATGAAAGTGGACACCATATTACAGTCTGTCAGACATTCCTCACCTAGCCAGGAGGGAAGATCATCTAGACTCATCACATCAAAAGCTGTGGAGTAAGAGCAGTGAATGAAGTTGCCGATAGGATCTGAAAGGAGTTTTGATGGCCTTAAAGCACAGTCTGCTCCAACTTATGTTATACTGAGTCAGAGCTGGAGCCAAAAATTTCGTGAATCTGGAAGCAATCAGACATGAAATGCTTTGTTCCATAACAAAACAAATGTATAGCAGCAGTAGTGTTTCTGTTTACTGCTGCATTTTAGTAGGATGAGTACATTTGTAGAAAACTGACTTCCATGAATTTCTTAAAGCCATTCTGTGAACCATGCCACTGTATATTAGAAACTTTGTCTTTCAAATAGTTTATTATTCATTAGTTTAAAATTCTTTAACGTTTGATGTGAAAGTTAGACTAGTGAGCTATAAGAATACTGAAAGTTGCAACATTGCAACTGCTGATCAGCTGCCTTTTAATACAACCCCACCACTCAGCCTGATGTCATTAGTAAATGTTTAATAGTTACATGTTTCAGATAGCAAAATGTTCCAGTTTTACAAAAGACGCTTAAAAATGGAGAAATATGTTTTATCACTCATTTCTGCAACTGCAACTTTATTTATAACGCACTTTTAAAACAACAAAGTTGAACAAAGTGCTAATGAGCACATAATAAAATTATTAAAATAAACTAAAAATCAAATAAAAATAAAATTAAATCAAACTAAAATAAAAATAAAATCTGTGTTAAAGGCCAAGCTGAACAGACGGGTTTTAAGATTCAAAAGAGATTTAAAAACAGATATAGCTCTACAAAGGCTGAGCTGATGTCTCAGCACATGATGCTCTACATGTTCAAACCTGTTGATTTGGACATAAAAGCCTACAAGGAGAGAACAGGATTGATAAAATTAATTAGTCTGCAAACTCCCATGTTTGAGAATCCAGCTTTAGACCCTTAATGCATTTATTATATCTAAATCCAATTATACTACCTACATAATGCTAATAATTAGACACTACATTCTCAGTTGCAAATGGTTAAGGTAAAAAATGCATGCTTTTAATAAAGACAAAGTAAGGGTTATAAAAGCATTCATTTTCCTGTTTCTGGGTTGTGGTTCTTGTCATGTCATATTTAGAAATTTTAATTTTCAACCACTGAAAACAAAAAATTAAACTTTTGAACAAAACTATCTAGCACCAGCTTTGTTTTAGAGGTATCTCTGATTATCTGCCTAATTTAAAATATAATCTCTTTTTGGCTAAACTGTGTCGTAGTTATTAACTTTGTTTCTGTATTGAACTGTACTGCTTCTGTGATCTTTTTCTGTGGATTCATCATCACGAATGACGCCTTGCAGAAACATATTTGATCAGTTATTTAAAAAAAAATTGCTGGATATCTCAGCTGGCAGGGCATCTGCCTCCCATGTGGGAGAACAGAGTTTGATTCCCCCAGGGGATGAATATTAACCCTTTGATGCATAGTGTCCACTACATTGAACACATTTTTAAAGGCTGTTTTTAAATGTATGCATGGGTGTGGATCATACATTAGCAACTTCATGGGACATTAGTGAGTCACCAATACTCTGCCACGTATAAAGAATAATTACATTTGATATAGTATATATACATACATTGTAATTACCAAGTTTGCCTCATGCACCAGAGGGTTAAGGGTCTTGCCAAAGGACCCAACTGGTTGGTGATAACC
Source organism: Melanotaenia boesemani (assembly GCF_017639745.1). Classification (NCBI taxonomy): domain Eukaryota; kingdom Metazoa; phylum Chordata; class Actinopteri; order Atheriniformes; family Melanotaeniidae; genus Melanotaenia; species Melanotaenia boesemani. Next base: position 28,502,608 of record NC_055684.1, on the reverse strand, counting down.
CTCTGGTGCATGAATTATTATAAAACAGTACCACAATTTTTTAAATAAAATATTTTACTTCTACAGACATGCACATTGATGTTTTTCTGTTTTTAATCTTATTTTAATTTTTACTCTGTGTATTGATTTTTCAATTTGATCTCTGAAAATATTTGTAAAATAATATCTTGTCATTTTAATATAATATCAATTTTCTATAAACACATCTGGATCATTGTCTTGTCCCGTTTATCACTGAAGCAAACTTTAGTCTACCCTAAAATAAATGTACCTTATGTTCTTTGGTATGGATTAACTTACATTTTACATCATTTTTTATGTTTTTGATATAAATTCTCTCCTCTTATTTAATTATTTTCTTCATTAGGCATTTAATAAGCACACCTGTACTTTAAACTCCATTGGACCACTAAATGACCTACTTGAATCTGTAAATAGAAGCTACACAAAAGCATTGAAGTCTGTCGGAAAGTGGACCGTCCCTCTGACATCAGATACTGTACCAGCAAAATTATCTCTGTGTCTTTCAGAGATTTAGCAGCAACAGTCAGTCCTCATAGCAGGAGCAGCTTTCTTTGTGTTTGACTCGATGGCAAATCAGCCCAGCATGCAGCACACAGACAGAGATCTGACCTAGCTACCCACTGGACTGTGCGTATTAGAGGAGAGATAGAGGGAAGAAAGAGAGGAAGGAAAGAAAAAAAGAGGAGAAAAGAGAAAATCTGCAATACGGATGAAAATAATAAGAGGAGAGTGTGGAGGAGACATGAATAAGGGCAGAGTGAGGTGGGGATCTGCACAGTGCGGACCGACTGAAATGCGAAAATGGAAGGGGGAAGTAATAAGAAAGAGCTGCATCGACAAAGCAGAGCAGGGTGGGAGTGTGTGACAGACAGTCAGTGAGAGGAGAGGAGAGGGAAAGATGGGAGGGAGAATCGGAGAAGAGATGAAGTATGGAGAAATGGTGACTCACTCCAGTGGTGGTAAAGCTCTGATTTATTCTCTCTGTCTTTTCTGGGTCATATACTGTGGGTGTATCAGGGTCTCTGTTAACACTTGGCCACATGGAGCTGAGGCTTAAGCCACTTCAACTTGTCCTCTCACCAATACTGTAAACTGTCAGACTGTGATCAAGGAACAAACCCTAAGAGACTAAAAAAGATCTGGTCTGCAAAAAGATGCTAAATGTTTTAATGCGGTGGTTTCTTGCCCATTGACTTACCCTATTACCACAATCACGAAATCCAGCATGTTCCAGCCGTTTCTCACATAAGCATTCTGGTGCATCACCAAACCATAAGCGATAATCTTCAGAAAGGTCTCAATTGTGAAAATGATTAGGAAGGCATATTCAACTGTTTCCTGCAGACACATAAAAGAAAAAGAAATGGTTTGCAATGACAGCTACAATGCATAATCATAAAAAATAGTCCAAAACTAATTTCCCTGAGTGGGAAACACTTTGTGACATGTACAACTTTGCAATGTTGACAGGTTTATGTTTTAACTGCTTACCACTGCTATCACTACTTTGTCAAAACTTAACTAACAGTGAAGGTTCATCCAAAGGTCTTGATTTAAGCTCATAAAGTCATACTGAGCTGAGCTGTAAACTACTGGTCAAAAATGTGGGGTCACTTTCCCATTAAATCCAATAGGAAAGACATCACAAACTTTTGACCGGTAGTGTATATGTATAGTGTACATGTACGCTGCTGACATATGAAGATGATGCAGTAAGTAGAGGTCACCCCAGCCTGGTCATAAGAATTTTGAGAGCCCACATATCAAAATTGTTATGGCCTGGTTGTGGCCAACACCTAAAAGAATGACAGCCCTCTTGTTTCTTAGACCTGGATTGCCAGAGGTGGCCGACACATTGACCAACACTAGGCCAGCTGCACACACCGGTGGCCCTGTGCTGGGCCAGAACTTTTTTTTTTGCCACTGGCATTGGATAATGTCTACCTAATGTATACTTTAATCAAGAAATTTGTCATATTCAGCCCAGACTAAAAATGCCTCAACAAAGATGATGCAATAACACTAAAACCATTCATTTTTAACTGCATAACTTATTAACTATTATATAACTTTTAACTAAATAATAATAGTTATAATAATATATTAAACAAAAATCAAATTTAAATAGCTGCAAATCTATTCGAACAGCAGCAACATCAGTGAGCAGTTTTCAAAAGTTACTGCTCAAAACATAACATCCGGTTCTGCTCACACCTTTTACAACAAAAGGAAACATAATGATATGCATGTAACTGGACAACAGACAGAAAGAGAACTAGAACCAATGAGAAAGTAGAAAACTTGTTGACCTGTTGAGGGATAGCCAATGAGAATAAAGGACAAGATTGTTTTTGTTTTATTAGGATGGTATCAGCAGTCTCTTCAGAATAGTGAGAAATTTAATTTCTCAACACACAAACACAAAGTTGTCCTGTAACATTAGGTAAGCTAGGACCACCTGCTTGTCAGCACTTAATTGCTATAAACTTTAAAAACTGGCTCATATCCGGTTGATACACCACCTGCCATACCAGAGGTCAGCCAGCAGTGCCGGCTTGATGCCAGATCTGGCCAAGGCATGTGTTGTGTGGGATGGCCCCTTGCTGAACCTCAGCTGAGCTCTTCATGTATGAAGTTAGCATGTTCTCCTTGTGGTGCCTCCTTTTCTCACAGAGAAAAACCTGCATGTAAGATTAGCTAGTGATTCTGAATGGATTATAGGTATAAATCTTATTGTACATGGTTGTCTTCCTGTCTGTGCCTTACCCTTAAAATACACTGGCCTGAGAGTACCCCACCTTTTGCACAGTGATAGCTGGGACAGACTCCAACTGCCTGTGGTTCAGCTTAACAAATGTAATTAAAAGCATTGCTCTACACCAGCAGTTTTTAATAGGAATGCACTGTGTATTGTGAAACTCTGGGCCCCTACTGGCATGAGAGACAATAATTTGGCTGATAGCTCTGCATTTCAGTGCATACATAGCCCAACAACATTTTTTGAGCCCAACAAAATGAAATGTCCATAATTCTTGCAAGTTTCAGGGCAAAATCATATGACACAACCAGGACACACTAGATAGATATTGGCTACTGCCCCTATCAGCCAATCAGGGTTCTCATTGTTGCAGTATGTCTCACTGTTTCCTCATGTCAGCTCAACTTTCTTTTCAGTTACATACAGATCTGGAGAGCTGATGATTAATATGCACCTATAACTAAACAATTTCTGTACTTAAATCCTAAAAGAGCTAAGAAGATGTTTTTATATGGCAGTAACATGGATCCTGAATATATAACAGGTGGCAGTTGTGACCATTCTGTGCCAGTGTGGAGGAAGAAAGGGCACCAGCAACAAAAAGAAAAAAGAAAAAGTAAACAAAATAACACTAAAGTGGTGAAAATGGATTCCCTAGATTGAAAAACCAGAAGCAGAGAGCTCTTAAAGCATGAATGTATGGGAGAGGAGCGGGAGGTTAAAAAAGGAACAAACACACATTGGATGAAATGGCTTGGATAATCAGTGCTTTTTAGAGGTTATGTGGAGATTAGAAACATGATGTAACTCAGCTGTGCTCCTTTCTCCGGTTGTTTCAAAGGCAGAGAGAACACAGGAACATTAAGCCATCAGGTTGAGGTCGGCTGAGAGTAAAGCAACAGCAGAGGCACACATATCCAAACAAAGGTGGTGTGTGTGTTTCACTGCAGCAAGATGTGTAAGAAACGGGGGGTGGATACACCATAGGTGACTCAGCTTGTTTAGGACAGTCCTGGGACTTCCCTTGAGACCAAGAAGAAATGCTCTTTATTGTTTATTCATGAACCAGGTCAGCATAAACTCAGCACATAGCCGAGTATTTAAACTATGTGTCTATCAGTGCAAAACACTAAATACATTACAGAGAAGAATTTAACTTCTAACCCAGGAAACACAAATGCAAGCTAATGCATATATACATTTCATGGATATCAACCTCTTTTGCCAGGAGGACTCTTTCTGCTCTCTGATCTCTGCAGACACCATAAATGCAAGAGCACCACTGTTTTCCCAACAGCTAACTGCTGATTGTGAGAAGCACTTAGCCCAGAATAGGAGACATGGGCCTCTTTGTTACTGAAGTAAAAGGTTGACTTAAGCTCAAGGCTGCTGAATCTGTGACAGAGCATCCTCAAGCCGCAGGGAGCAGAGAGAACAGAACGATTCATGCAAGGATGGAGGGAAAGTGACAGAGAGACAAGTGAACAATTTTAGAGGCATTTATAAGCAGAAAAGACAGACTGTATACTGATGTTGCAGTTATCAAACAACCAAAATAATAATTAGACAAAATATTACTCAACATGTCTTTAAATTGCAGATGAAGAAGTATTATTGTTATGATGAATTTAGAAAATTAGAAAATCTATCAAGCAATAGATTTACTAATTTAATATATATATATATATATATATATATATGTATATATATATATACTAATTGTATTGTATGTAAAGCATGTTAAATTTATTAGAACATGCAAAGCAACATCATGTTAAAAACTGCATTTTATTATTTCATCAGTATGTTGAGCTGTGAGCAGCAGCAAATAATATGGAAAGACAAGAGAAAGACACCAAAGAAAGCGGCCTTTCGGAGTGACCATAAATACCTCTGACTCATCCTAGTTTATTTGTGCTTTAAAGAAGACCTACTGTAATATTGTGTTGCATTCTCTCACACATTTTATGCATGATTTCAGCAGTACACATGTTTACTTCACTTGCTGATATTCTCTCTGGTACATGCACAAAAGCACGGTTCAACAGACATAAGCACATTTTCAAGTCCTTAAATGCGTCCTAACAGCAAAGTGCTAAACTCACACTGCAGGATGCGACACAGCAAGTCCCTCTTCAACCCCCCCCCCCACGGCCACAGCCCCAACTGGACTTCCTTTGCTACAGGGTGGGTGTTAACATCTACAGACACACTTAGTTCATCTCACAGCTGATCAGTTCACCATGTGACATATGATGCTGCTAACCCGCTGAACCATGCACTCTCCTCCATAACTCGCCATATGACTGAGCCAGGAGGACAGCAGTAATGTGAACACATTAACAGTTCAGAGCGGCATGTCCACACTCCTCATCAGCTGCAGTTTATCTTTCCTGTGCAGGAAATGGAAACACAAAATACAAAAGACAATAATGAAACCTTGCCTTACAGTTATAGCACCACTGGTTAAAGACTGAAATCCATCACTCAAGTTAAACGCAAAAAGATCCTTCGTGAGGAAAAAGCAAAACCTAACAATGAAATGAAATGAAAAACACTTATTATAGTTACAAAAAAAACTAAGTTTGAAATAATAATTAGGACTTTTTGAAAAGGAGATTCCTTATTTCTGCTGAGTTGTATGACAAACATGACACCCACTCTGTCTATTTCTTAAACTATTCAAAATAACACAACTTCCTCCATTCTACATACAATCTTACTAAAAATACTAGCTCAAACAAGCACACTGCAGTTAAAACTCCAAAAAAAATGAAATTTTGGTAGCATGAAAAAAATAAATATCATGGAAAACACTCTGTATGACTTAAATACATATCAAATTAAGTCATTGAAGTTACTTTTCATGGTAATGAAATCAGCTCTACAACTCAGAAAAAAGGGCTTATATTGAGTATGTGGTTGCAAAATGTTAGAAAACAGACTTTTCTGACTTTGGGTTGTTTACCCTGCAAACCTGAAGAAAATATTAGAAATGCTTGGATAAATCAAACCGGAAATATTGCATTATGATCTTCAAAGGATTATTAAGCATTTTGACAGTCAGATTGATTTCAGTTGGATAGATAGAATATTTGTCCATGTAAACTTAGCTACTGTGTCAGTTTCAAGAAAAGGGACCTGATTATATTTAAGGGCGGTACTTAAATAAATAAATAAATAAATAAATAAATGAATGAATGAATGAATGAATGAATGAATGAATGAATGAATAAATAAATAAAATGTGTATTAATCCTAGAAGACAATTATATTGCTGAAGAATAAATTACCGAAAGAAGTTTTAAAAAGGGAGGTGTCCAGGAGGCATCCTGACCAGATGGCTAAGCCACCTCATCTGGCTCCTCTCAATGCGGAAGAGCAGTGACTCTACACCGACCCCCAATTTACACTGGGTGCATGTGCGCCGTGTTACGGCTGCGCCTCAGCCTTCGCAACTATTCACAGCCCGTTCTTTCGGCCAATGGTCTGGTTAACACTGGGCATGCCGAGGTGCCTGTCAGAAGCATTACAGAAACACCTTGTTAAGGCTAAACATATGCATCCAGAACGCATCAATTCAGCAATTCAGATAGAGGCAGACAGGAAATCAGATACGGGAGCAGTGTAAAAGCTACCGATAATTTTCAAAATAAAAGCCACCATGCAGATTTGTGCTTAGGTCTTTAACCACTACCCACAACTCGTAACCATAGGTGAAGGTAGGAACGTAGATCGACTGGTAAATCAAGTGCTTTGCCTTTTGGCTCAGTTCCTTCATCATCATGACAGACCAATGCAGATTCCGCATCGTTGTAGACGCCGCACCAATCTGCTTTTGGTCCTGTCCTGTCGGACAGGGACAGGGCAGTTTGTACAAGGGGGTCCGGCACGCCATAGTCCTGGAGCAAACCCACAGGAGTCCCAGGGGACACAGTCAAATGCCTTCTCCAAGTCCACAAAGCACATGTAGACTGGTTGAATAAACTCCCATGCCCCCTCCAAGACCCTGAAGAGGGTGTAGAGCTGGTCCACTGTTACCGTCCTCGACCTGGACGAAAACCATGCTGCTCCTCTTCAATCCAAGGTTCGACTATCTGATGGACCCTTCTCTCCAGGACACCTGAATAGACCTTACCAGGGAGGTAATGGTGGACCAGAATTTCCTTGAAACCGTTAAGTCATTTTCCATGGCGTCTCCAAACTCCTCCCATGCCAGAGTTTTTGTCTTAGCGACCAGCAATGCCGTGTTCCTCTTATCTTATCCCGGAGTTCAACAGGGCAAAAAGGCCCGATGGGACTCCTTCTTCAGCTTGACAACATCCCTCACTGCTGGTGTCCACCATCGAGTTTGGGGATTTTTTGCCACAACACCGACACCGATGACCTAATGGCCACGTCTCCAGCTGGCGGCCTCAACAACAGAGGTACAGAACACAGTCCACTTGGACTCAATGTCCCCCGTTTCACCCTGGTTGAAACTCTGCCGGAGATGGGCGTTAAAACTCTTTCTGACAGGGGGCTCTGCCAGACCTTCCCAGTAGACCCTCACAACAAGTTTGGATCAGCCAGGCCTGACCAGCATCCTTCCCCACCATGTGAGCCAACTCACCACCAGGTGGTGATCAGTTGACAGCTCTGCCTCTCTCTTCACCTGAGTGTCCAAGACATGCAACCACAAGTCTGATGATATGACTACAAAGTCAATCATCGAACTGCGGCTCAGAGTGTCCTGGTGCCAAGTGCGCATGTGGACACTCTTGTGCCTGAACATGGTGTCCGTTATAGACACTCCAGAATGAGCACAGGAGTGCAATAACAAAACACCACTTGGATTCATATATTCATATCAAAGGCCTGGCCACCAGACACTCGCCTCCATGCCCCACTTTCCCGCCTGGCTCCAGAGAGGGGATCCGGTGACCAACGTCCAGGCAAGGGAAACCTGGATCTATTAATTTGACTCATCATGTGGGTCTGTTGAGCCATGTTTTGTCTGGTCCCTCCCCTGGAGACCTGGTTGCCATGGGTGACCCTACCAGGGGCATGAAGCCTCCAACAACATAGCTCCTAGGATCTTCAGGACATGCTAACTCTCCTACCGAGGTAAGGTGGCAGCTCAGGAGGAGTAATTATTTACCAGCAAAACAACTGCACATCAGTCAGTCTGAGTCTGCAACACTGACAGTCAAGAACCAACAGAAAGCTTGTTTAATGTTTAATGTTTAAAAGCTTCATTTTCTTGTTTGGAATAAAAAGTTAGGGGTTGAAAATAAATACTTGCCTGATCCCATGACACAAACCATATGTATACTCCGTGAATCCTGTAACAAACCTATTTTGCATAAATAAATTAAACAAATTTAATGTTTTAGTGATTTCATAACCACCTGATTGTTACTACACTATATGTGCGTGTCCAGACATCCAAGCATGTGGCGGCAAGCCCAGAGTCACATGAGTCAGAGTGACATTATGCATGTTTAATTTCTGTGTATGACCAGAACACTTACACGCAGAGCAAATACAATGAGCTGCAAGCCATACAAATGTTGGTGCAAGCTGTATGTGGTCCAGTGTGTGGAACTCACACTTTGTGTAAGCTCTACAAACTAATAAATCTGGCAATGGAAGAGTTTGACAGCCAGTTTGTCCTGTATGTTAAAAAATGATAGTATTATTTTGTATCGGATGCTCTCAATAAAAATATATTTTCTCACTCTCTTGCAATCATCTTTGCTTCCCCTCTCCTGTCTATATGGATCAGTCAGGGCCATCCAGCCAAGCAAGCCAAGTGAGAACAGCCAGCATTTAGTGCTCCTTCACTGCCTCCTCCAGCAGATTTGAACAGAATATAAGTGTGCTTGAATGTGCAGTCTATATTAAGATGGCTGTTCAAGTGTGTGCTGTGCAGCTGTCTTTTGCAGCTTTAAAAAAGGCCTATTGTGTTAAGAGTGAAATATATGTTTAGATGCCACACCACACACTGTGTAACAGCTACATCTAAGCTCAGACAAAGTTGTGCACAGAGACGTTTATATGCATGTGGAGCACTGTGGGGGTGGACAGAAGCTCTATGAGGATGTAGCTGTTGCTCTGCCAAGGAAAACACAAGAGCAGGTCATCTTAAGGAATCAAAAAGATGTATGATAGGAAAAAAAGAGCTACCTGATGTACTATATATATATATATATATATATATATATATATACACTACCGTTCAAAAGTTTGGGGTCACTTCCCTATTGAATCCCATGGCAAAGTGACCCCAAACTTTTGAACGGTAGTGTATATATATATATATATATACATCCATCTATTATCTATACCGCTTTGTCCAATGAAGGTTCGCAGGGAAGTTGGAGCCTCTCTCTCTCTCTCTCTCTCTCTCTCTATATATATATATATATATATATATATATATATATATATATATATATAATCACAAAATTATAATCTATTGTTTTCTCCAAAACTGTTTTTTGTTGCCTTTTTGTGGTACAAGATATTAAATTAAGTCCAGAGACAACACAGTGTCCTTGCATTTTGTATTTTGTGAAGATAATGAAATGAGGCAACAAAGACCGCATTTGGATATCAGGGCTGGAGTTCAACTCAGATTTTAAGCAGCTTTACTCAAAGAAATGCCACTGAAATCTTACTAAAATGCCATTTTAGGATTCAGTGGCTCTTCCTTGTTATTGTCTGTGGGGTTTTTATGTTTTTTGTTCTATGTTATCATGATGTTCTTATTTCCGTGTTTTATATCTCATGTGTTCTATGTTTGGGTGGTTTAGTTTGTGTTCATATCATGCTTCTGTCCTTTTGCTTGCATGTTAGTTATATTTTACACAGGTATATTTTATGACAGGGAAAGTATATGGTTCAGTTACACTAGCTCTGCTGAGGTTGTAACAACATGTGGAAAGTTCAGACAGCAGCATGAGGACTGAGCTCATTAAAGTCATCTTGTGTTAATTGTGTTTAAATGTGCCAGTATTTACATAACAGCTGAGTAGAGGAACAGATATATATATGCAGCAGTACTAGATAACCCCAAGCTCTGCAGATGGCCCCAAGTTCTCTACTAAACAGGAGGCCCTCTGATGCAAGACTCTTTAAAAGACTCCAGGCATTCCTGATAGAAACAGAAAGTACATCCTACTGAAACAGTCCCTTCACATAAAAGGGATGTCATCATGATTACTTGATTTCACAATTAATCGCTGTATAAAATTAGCCAATTAATTAAGGATGAAGATTCCTTTAATATCATAATTTTCTATTAAGGATCATGACAGAAAGGCAGACATCAGCATAACTTGAGCACAGAGCAAAGTTACACAACATCCGCATGTTACCACTTGTGCTGCTTCCTTTTCCTTTTGTGTGTGTTTCAGAAGCGGTGTGTTATTAGGTGTCATTGTGGAGGATGGCTTGCCAGCCTGTAAAGCATGTCATAAAAGTAGTAATAAAATTTTATTTATAAAGCACTGTTCATGGAAAAAGTAGCACAAAATGCTGTCCACAAAAAAACTATTTTTGAAAATTAAAAACACGAGCCATCAAACACTCAAGTTAGAACAATTTAGGAAACACACAAGCTCAATCATACTTTCTCTTTCTCTGTCTCATACACACACCCACTAAGTACCCATAGACCTCCCAAGGTGGAAGACCGCCATAAGGAAATCATTGGAGAAAAAAAATATAAATAAATAAAAAAAAATAAAAAGTAATTAGTTAAGTAAGTAAATAAAATAAAATAAAATAAAATAAAATCTTAAAACATTAACAAGTAATACAACAATATATATAAAACATACATAAAAGAGTTCATACCATGTACTTGGGTAAAATAGATAGAAAACATTTAAATGAGAGTACAAAAGGCTAAATAAATAAGTAGTAATTAAACTGAATAAATAAATAAATAAGTAATAACAAATTAATATATAAATAAATATCTAAAGACAATAAAAATTAGTCAAAAGCTTAGCTAAAAAATGAGGTCTTCAGCCTCTTTTTTAAAAACATCAACAGTCTCTGCAGCCCTTCTCTGGCAGGCTGTTCCACAGACATGGGCTGTGATGATGGAACAAGGCTTTATCGTGAGTTTTAGCTCTCACTTTAGCAACAATTAAAAAGCTGGTACTAGAGGAACTCTGGGTCCACAAGAGCTCATAATTTAAAAGCAGGTTGGATATATAAGAATGCCCAAGACCATTGAGATATTTATAATGTACTAAAAGAACCTCAAATCCTAAAATCCTGAAATACATGGGCTTTACAGTAATCTATTCTACTGGAGATTAAATAGTTATTTGTTGTTTCATATGTAGAAATAAGCATATAAAGGAAGATATTTTTCTTAGATCTAGTGTTTAAAAAAATGTCTTTACAAATCCGTCTGCAGGTTTATTGGAAAATAGTTGATCAAAGAAACAGGATATAATTCTTTATGGAAACATAACAATTTCATTAGCATGCTGGATGTCTTATAATTTGAAGTGTACATATATTCTACAGCATTTTTGCATTTCTCATGGGTTATTGTCATGATAGCTGGTGACTTTTACACATTTACTTCACATATCTTATTATATTTTACATATCTGTTATGTATCTTTAAGATGCACAAAATAACACATTAGAGTGGCAACTTTAAAACTTTGGAGACAATAAATTTGTCTTGAGAGCCCTGAATAAGCTTGAAGAGTTATATAGAAATGTAACAACAATGACATAGTTTCTTGGAACAGCTGATTACTTTCAGCATAATAACATATGAAAAAGCTCAACAAGATATCCAGAAATTAAACTATATTATGAGGATTGACTGGGATTTTGTTTTACATCTCACACAATTTTAAATTATGTTAAATTATTTATAGGAATTTTTCATAATCAAAGTACCAAACTAATTAAACTAATTCTTGTTTTTCCACTTTAAGGAGGTCTGTCTGATGCTGTTCTGCTAGTCTACACAATCCTTTCTGCACAATCACATGAACTACTGCAGCTCTGACTCTCGTTTTGCTCTCGTCTCTCTCTGAGTCACACACTCACGTGCAAACACAACCTCATGCTTGCACACACATGCAAAAATACACATTCAAGATAACAAGCAGGGACAGTGCTAGTGTGAGCAGCAAATGAGCAGTTACGTTAAGTGACTAAACACATTCTTCTACCATCATCTCCACAGGAGTCCCCAGTCCAGACGTTGTTGCTTGTGCCAGCCATTACACTCACACATACAGAGCCAAATGCTTCATTCGACTCAAACGTGTACACATTTCTGCAACACAATATGCACCCAAAACACTGGCATTTCAACCAAAGTAGCTTGACTCATGTAATACATGTAATCTGTAATCTTGATTTGACTTTGAACCCAGTTTAAGGACAACTAAACAGAGCCATGACTTTTTATTGTCTCAAAAACCTAAACTTCCTATACTGAATTACAGCTGCTTGCAAGATATGGTAAAAAAAAAAATGCTTGTGAGTTAGTAAATTACCTCCTGGCATTTGTTTTTTACTTCAGTGACACAGAGCTTTAAGAACACAACACAAAGGCAATGAGGCTTGAACACACAAACAGGTCAGATGAAGCAGGTGAAGGTAAACTAATATCTTAAATAAGATTTGGGTAATAAGCCTATTCCAAGTCCACAAAACATATGTAGGCTGGACAGTTAAACCCTCATGACTCCCTTAGCAACTCTGTGAGGGTAAAGATCTGGTCTGCTGTTTCACAACCTGGACAAAAGCCACACTGCTCCTCCTTGATCCTCACACAGTCGAACTTGTTCACAGTGAGCACAGTTGGTTTCTTAGGCCAACATATTCAGCACATGATATGGTGGTTTGTGACTGTGTGGGAAGCAGTTTGGATGAAAGTCAGCCCCTTGAAGTCTGAGACCATGGTTCTCAACCAGAAAAGGGTGGTGTTGTCTTTCTGGGTTGTGAATGAGCCTTTGATAAGTCATGGTAGGATGGAACAAGACAGACTGATGGACTGGGGTTTCATCAGCTGTGATTAGGACACTGCCGGTCTGAACACATGCACATATCTAATGAGATGATATTCCAACTCCTTTAGCTAAAATGCATAGAGTGCACTCTCTAAGAATAAATTTCAGCATAAGGGGATGAATTCTGTTGTAATTACTTGGTATCAAATTTTAAATTACACAGTTAAGCCAGGTAGAACAATATTTGTTTTATATTAATAAGTTATTTTAAAAATTTGAGGAAATTATTCAAATGCACACAAAAGAGAAAAAAAAACTTAAATTCTAAATGTCCAAATGTAAAATTCATTAAAGCTGTGAGCCTTCTGCTAAATTCAAAATGGCTGTTTTGTTAGTTTTAGCATGGGCATCTCAGTCTTTGTCTGTCCTTTTGTCCCCAGCTACGATAAATGGCTCTGTGACCCAAGAGTTATGCAATAACAATGATATACAGTGATATGGACATGGACACAACCTGATACCAGATGCAATTCGCTGCATGTTGCCTTATGAATGATGAGAAGTATGAATCATTCACCATGAAAAGGTCATTGTTTTGCTCAGCCACCTTCAGCAGTAGCTGCCTGGGGTGATGAGTCTCAGAGAGATAAGGCAGAAATGACCTTAAAGCAAAGGCAGTGGCGTTGCAGACTATTTGTCTGTCCCTTAGACAAGGTGGATGTGGAGGAGACACGGTCATGTGCAGGATGGGTTGTGTGTCTGCTTTTTACTTTTGCAGTGAAATGACTGAACAAAGAAAGAGCAACAGGGGTGTGAGCTGAGCCAGAGAGGAATGAAAATATGACAAGGTTTGCTGTCACTTTGCACATGTGCATGTGTGTATTTGTGTGCTGACTGCATCCAGTTACTCACTTGTGCCTCCTGGTGGTACTAAGACCCCAATCTTTTGCCCTCTGTTCTGCCTGAGGAGGAAATTGCTTTCTATTTATAATGAGATGCTGCATTTAACCAAGCCACACTAACAAGACGGGCAGACTGTTCAAGACTTCATGACTTTGCAAGAGTGTAATGTTGGAGCAGCTCTGCAGCACCTCAACACGGTAGACACACACTTATTCAGTATTTTACCCCATGATTTAATAATAATAGACAATGCACATGAACTCAGAATGCACTTATGAATGTGTTTACAAGTCCACAACTCTAGACATCAGCTTAATGCTGGTTTTTACTATGTGTGTTGAAAGCTACACCACATTTTAATGTGTCACTGAGTAAAAACCTGCATGGTTCAGTAGCTGTGTGATACAATTTGATCCTTGCTTTACACATTAGGGAAAATAGAGCCCCAGTTCAGGTTTCATATCAGTCCTCAGTCCACCTGTGTGGCTGCAGAGCGGAGTAGTGTGAAATCACACTCCTCACTACAGTCTTGCCTGCTGGCTGCTAATGCAAAACTAGCTCAGCACTTTTCTCCCTCAAGCTCCTCCTGTGACTATAGCATGAGTTCTGTAGAACAACTGAGGCCAAACCTGGCACACCTGCCCTTTAAAAGTACTCTACTGTTCAGCCTCTGCTGAAAAGGGAAAGATTGCATTATTCACCCTCTGGTAAGTGATTTAGTGTTGACACAGCAGAATTAAACCAAAGTACTGTGCAAGGAGTGTAATGTCTGAAGCACTGGAAAATAATGTGTATAACTGTGAAGAAAAAGCGTGCATTGGAAAGATAAAAAAAGGCACTTGCACGTTTATGCAGCTGTGTCCTAATAATATGGATTACATAAAGGAGTTATAAATCATTTCATATCAGCTCATCTACTTGTCCTTTTATCATAATGACCTTGTTTATGAAGCATGCAAGCCGTGTCAGTTGTCTTGTTTGGTCCAGGATCCTGTCAGACAGTTGGCTTTTCAGTTCATTCTTAATGGATGCATGCATAAATTCAATCTGACACTCATATTTAGAGCAGAGTTATACCTGCTCCATTAAAATGGAATGATTAATACTACACAGCAGTATCATAACAGGCTCAGATTACATCAATAATATAACCACCTAACAGTGCCACCACATTTAGCTTTTTGTACAGTAAGAGCAAAAATAAAATGTGTAAGTTTGCATATTTACTAATAAGCTGGGGTAAATCTATTTAGTCCTTACTTACATAAATGCTAAAATGATCCTAAGACATGTGGACACATGAATAAAAATGTTAGTGACATTGTATCATAATACTTATAATTCAAAATGGACCAGTGATTTAGAGGCTGTGCAAAAAGTAATGGCTGAGAAAAAAGTAAGCACCTGCCCGTAATACACACATGGTCCATTAATAAAGAAGCAGAGCTCAGCTGCTCCAAATAAACCATTTCTCTTCTAATAAAAAACAAATAAACAAATGAAAATAAATTCATCAGAATAGTCCATTTTTATATTTTATACCCAATTGACTTTTCTTCTAGCTGTTACTGTGAAGAAATTTGGCCTCTTTTACTCTTGATTCCAAGTAAACCTGACTACATACTGTATATTAGACAGTGTAACATCCCAGATGCCCCACTTTTCTCTGAAGCACTGGTGCTGCATAAACAGACACCCAGATGTCACCCTCCAGGAGGTCACACTGATAGCAATACACCTGACTTCACTAAGGTGTACAAGACTTACTTTTAACCA
Organism: Melanotaenia boesemani; assembly: GCF_017639745.1. Taxonomy (NCBI): domain Eukaryota; kingdom Metazoa; phylum Chordata; class Actinopteri; order Atheriniformes; family Melanotaeniidae; genus Melanotaenia; species Melanotaenia boesemani. The sequence continues at coordinate 28,487,167 of NC_055684.1, read as the reverse complement.
AAGCTGTGGCTTCTCTTACACAGCAGCACAACAGAGGAGCGCTCCTGTCAGTCATGCACAGAAGACTGGTAACCCTCTTTCAAACCTAAATAAAGCTAACCAAAACATTCAAAAGTCTGCAAACACATGGCGCACACTCATCATTAATCATTCAACACTACAGTTTAATTCTGCTCTTGCAAGCACCACATTCTGTGTGTCTGTCTGGCTTGTAGAAAGTACACTCATCCTCGGGAGTGGAACAATGCTTACAACACTACATTGCCCATAATTCATCATATAGACATAAATGTACAAGGTGCACAGAGTGGTGCAGTGACAAGAAAATTCTAAAAATAGAACGCTGAATAAAACCTCTGTACAGGAAAACTGTGACATGATAAAGCACCAGGTCCAAGTGTTTCTCTCTGTAGGCACAGCATATACGTTGCATCTGCATAATAAAGCTATATGCTGAAAACGGTCTGAACGCAAAGTCTTGCTATTCCTGCAAAACTACTGACTATTTCTACATTTCACAAGGGCGATGTACTCAAACTTTACCACCTGAGAAAGTTTTAAGGAGATAGAACACTGTAAAGGTAAATTATTAGATAAAGACGTGGTGGCAAAAGAAGTATTTACAGACAAGAATCCATTTTTTATGTTCCTTACAAATAGTCCGTTTATTTGCAAGATAGTAGAAAGTTTAAAAAAAAAACTAAAATAAGAGATTTTAAAACTATGTGCAAAAATTGGCCCCTGAAATAGAAAAGATTTTAAAAACATAATCAGACTACTCACCAGATCATGGTTTGTGGAGTTGGAGTCATCTTCAGGAAAAGGGACATAAACAGCTAAGGCCATACAGTTGGCAAAAATAGCAATCAATATAAAGATATCAAATGGCCTGAAAAAAGCAGTTAAGGAAATTACTTTAAAAAATGAACTAACACAACAACAATATATTACAGTTAAAATAAAATGCATGAGTTGCGTAACTAATAATAATATTAAAGCACAGTATAGTATTCCTTGCATTATTTTTCTTTTAACCTGCGTGAATAAAGATTTCATCTGGGTTAGCTTTCCTACCAACCAAAGGCACTAGTATGACCTAGCTGTCATTTAGTGCCTCACTACTAGTCTATGTTTTTCTCCCTTTACTTATCTAGTTCACCATTGTGCTTGTGATTGCTCTGGCATCAAACTAAGAATGAGTAGCTGCTTCTCTCTGTGATATTTTGGACCATTCAATTGATGATTTAGAACAAAGTGAGCAAACTGAATTTAAGGACAGACTGTGGCATCTGGGGCAGCAAAGCACAGTATAAAAACAATGTGATTTTAACTATACTAAGACTATGGATTAAAAAATGTTTTAATTATTAACTGAACCTAAATTAAAGGCAAGATTTTGTTTAATTTGTTGAATGGTAAAACATTAATATTTACTCATTTTTATTAACTGTCATTCAGACACTTGGACCTCATTACTGTGTGTAGTTTTTCAAAGACCTTGCAGAGAATATATCTTGTTTATCCCAGAGGAATTAGCATTTTTCAGTAAACACAAAATAATGTTGTGATGCATCTCTGTCGTTGTCATAAGGGAAGCTCTTTAACAACATTTGATGGCTATTGTGGAAGTAAACCTGCCTGAGCCATCTCTACCACTCGATTTAGATGTGTAATTTCAAAAGTGACTATAAGTTGTCCAAATTTTGATGCATTTACCATTAAATGGCATTTCATCCTGTACTTGAAAAACCTTTATTCTTATTGATATAACCACATGAAAAAACACAAAGAATAACTTTTCCCTAGCTTTTTACTTAGTAAGGACATTAAAGAGTTAAGCAACAAGCCCTATGGTGAAGCAGTCGTGATGCAGCATCTACATGCCCCACTAATGTTTCAGGATACAGGGCATGGTGACTTTCACTTTATCTTTACTGGAGAAATGCACTTGGCCTTTATTTCTCACCAACGACAGTAACATATGGCTTGAAAAACATTAACCAATTCCTTCATGACACCTTTAAATCAACAATGCAACGCAATATATAGCCACACTAAGAACCTTGTTTGTTTTTTTTCCTGATAATAGAACAGTGTGGGGTACAATAAAACTTCTATTTCTCTGAGGGATCTTCCCAAAGGGATTATTAAAGTTGTCTGAAGCCTGAAATTCACAACATGTGGGGTGTGAATATGTAAACATGTAAAGCTCCTGCTACCTGCTTATTTTCACTATTGAAAAACAAAAGACAATTGCAATAATTCAAATTTATCCATCTAACAAATTGTCTATAAAGACTAGAAACTATCCACCAGTGATTATTATACCTCTACCTGGCAATATTCTAAATCAAAGCGCATGTAATTTGTACTGATATAAAAAGAAAAACAGATTTTTTTTTCTTCTGTTTTTATTCAACTTGACTATGTTTAGTTTTTCTGGTCGATTAACTGGTTATCAAAATGCTCCAACTGCTTAATTGCCCTCTAATAAATTTGGCTCAATAATCAAGGAGTGATCTTTGTTAGGATCATCTAAAAATCTAACACTGACCCACCACCACAAAAACACAGTAAAGGATACTTCCACTCCACCAGGCTGATACAGGCCCTACGTATGGGGTTGTTGAGGTTGAGGCAGAACAGAGCCCTTGGTGGCCTGCTGTTGGCATTACTGCCCTGTTTCTTGCTTTTTGCATACTGCTGCCGCTTCTTCTGAGCCAACGCACCAACCGGGATGGTGGTGGTTGCTGGGGCAGGTGGAGCGGCAGGAGCCGGTGGTGCTGCAGGAGCTGGGGCAGGGGGCGGAGCCGGGGCAGGGGCAGGGGTTGAAGCAGGAGGAGCTTCTGGGGCTGTGGGGGCTGGGTCTGGGGCAGGCCCGTTGGCGCTCATGGTGTTGGAGTGGCTCTTTGAGGAGCATCCAGCAGCATGGATCTGCCAGGGTAGACAGGGAGGCTAGAGAAGGGCAGAGTAGTCTGACCGATGAGCTGGCACTTCACCAGGGTGAGCGACTCGGATGCTGCTGGCATAATTTGCCTCTGAAAGAAAATGTGTAAAAAAAAAAAAAAAAAGATGGCATTAGTTCCACATTCCTTTTAACAGTTAAGGTAAAATAAACAGTCACAACAATTTAGTTGTTTCAGCTTGTAGTCAAATGTCATTGTGGCAAAATATGACCAACAAAGTCTGACCGTAGCAGGAACGACCACATCAGCAACTGCCTCTGCTAAATCTATCAGTCCATTTGTCCTTCTGTCTGCAGATGAATGATCCCACTGCTGAAGCACCTTGGTGTAACAACAGTGCAAGAAGCTCCTGCACACCAGTGAAAGTGCATAGTTGAGTTTGCACAACTACGCCACTGCCATTATGCCACTGCCCTCTATTATTTGTGATTGTTATATCATCAAATATTTCTTATGGTTTATTAACCGATAATATTTAAGAAAATGGTTGTGGACCATGTTCTCCCTGAGCATACAAGTTCAATTCAGGTACTCTAGTTTCAGTCCAAAAACATTAATGGTAAATTAATGGGTGCTTCTTAATTCTCCTGAGGATTGACAGAAAGCACAAATGGTTGTTTGTGTCTGTGTTGGCTGTTTGATGGACTGGAGATCTGTCCAGGGCCTAATATGCTTCTCCTCTTTGCAGTTCCTCAGCGACTGGGATTTAGAATAAGCATATTTATGTTTATGTATGTATGTATGTATGGATAGATGGATGGATGGATGGATGGATGAATGGATAGATGGATGGATGGATGGATGGATGGATGGATGGATGGATGGATGGATGGATGGATGGATGGATGGATGGATAGATGGATGGATGGATGGATGGATTGATGGATGGATGGATGGACTGCGTTTCTGCTGTGCTGCAGGCCTAGTATTTCGTATAGCTGATTCTTCTGTCTTGAAACTACCACAAAGAACAGATTTTGAGGTTCTCCTCTATATAAAATGAATGGACTTTCTCCATCAGTTCTAACAGTCATCCATAACATTAAAATAATCGACAGGTAAAGTGGATTATATTGATCACATCATCAAAAAATTTGGCTAATTTTGGGTCCCTGGACTTGCACCACCCCCACCTAAATCTTGTTCCAGTTATCGCTGAACTTGTATGCCCCATACTGGAAATGACAGAAGCTTTCCTCAGCAAGACAGTTTGTCCTGACACCATAGACCTGCTAAGGAAAGGCTCAAGTGACCTAAAAAAGAAAGCTCCATCCAAGTTTACTATTCCAATCTGATCTAGCACTCAGTCTCTGGATGTATATGACTCCAAAGAAGGTCCCCCAAATTCCAGAAGATCCACTGCAAACATCCCACATACTGACATCATAATACCAACAGAGATTCTGTGTCTATTCCTTAACAGATCAGTAATATATTTTTGTGGCACAAGGGGAACTGACGCAGTATTAGATGGTTTAGATGTTATGGTTTGGTGTATTTCACACCTACAGAAAGACAAGTCTTGTCTCTGAGATCGCTGATGTACCAACAATCAGTTCAACCTCCAGTGAAATTGCTTTTAGTTTTTGGTTTTAGATGTTTGACCTAATATTGTAAAGACTTATTGAGAATATGTATCATCAGTGATTACTGATTCTATATATATTCTACATATAAAATATGATCTGATAAAGCAGCAATGGTAGAAAATGTCCATATTAATATCACAGCACATTTCAGCCTACATTTAATGTTTGAAGCCAAATAAAAATGTCTTATTTCACTGTAGAATTATCTGACATGATGAAAGGGAGGATTCTAAATTAAACACGTTAAATCGGAAACGGGAGTCTTTATAACTGGATACCTCTGTTTAAAAAAGGGGGATAAAAGAGCAATTTATCTTTTCCGGGAAAGTGCAACTAAGATAATTCCATAATGAGACCGTATGTGAAATATTTTCCAACTTAAGCAGAGAAATTAAAGAAAAGTCTCGATGAAGAGGGACATTTTTCCAAACTACGACAAATAAGAAAGACTGATCCGGCTTTGATGTTCATATCAAAGCCTAACCATGTTTTTTTTTTTTTTTTTTTTTTTTTGGAATAAAGCATGAAAGAAAAAACTGAAGCAGGTGCTTAATGCAGCTCACGTCAGAGCACAAACAACGCGTGTAAAATTGAGAGCTGCCACTCAGACATCACTTGCTCACAACAGTTGTGTAAGTCCTTGAACTGCGAGCAGGCCCCGCAAAGGAAGAAACAGAAAAGGTCACATTGCAGTGATGCTCCGAGAAGAATTAATCTTCTTATTGCCTACTAAATGCGCGTTACTGCAATGCATGACTCCACATCTTGAAAGCACACTGCAAGCTTTGCATCTTCTGTGTGCTACGGTTTGCCATAATGTAGCCGAGGCTACAGCAATCTGAGTGTGTGAACAAATGCGTTTTTTAAGCCTTTTTTGGGGGGGGAATATTTATTTCACTGCTGCATCGACATCGTCGATTGAGCTGTGATGATGAGAATGAAAACTGACATTTCCATGAGCGATTCGTGACAAACTAAACCGCGCGTCCTCGTGTTCTCCTTGGACACTACCAAGGTAAGTCGTGCCCCCCCCCAAAAAAATCAATGTAAAATGACAGTCTGACTGCAGGCGCTCGTAGTGAAAACTGAGCAACGCAGCCGTCAGATGTTCCTCGCTGCTCTGCAAAAACATCTGGCAACCTTATTTAAAACAAACCTCAATCAGATGCTCACTTGGGGCTAATAGTGGACAGTTCACGTGCCCAGAACCAATGTCAGTTTATGGAAAAGGTGTCAACCCTGACGGCGCTCTATACTAACGTATTCATCTGTATTGTTTCTGATGAGGCGACTGCCCTACACACACACACACACGCACACACACAAATCTACTGTGACAGCGTCGAGCTGAAAGTGGCCATTGATATTGGCTGTCCTCTGACAATAACGAACAAGCATCATCACTGCCTGTTTGAGGGAAAACGCAGCTATGCTAAGAAGCTAACTTCTGTTATGCTGAGCAGAACCCGCACCGAGCCGTACCTTTCCTGAAGACTTCACAATTCAGCCGCGGTCCTCTCCGCTCGGTTGCACGGGTCCAGAGAAACGCAGGTGCGGGTTCGGGTTAAAATTAATCAGCTCCCGAAGCAGCAGAGACACACACAGAATGCGCATTAATTAAGCTCTCCCATGGTGACTGTAGAGAGCTGGAGACAGGCGAGAGCGCACTATAAAGGACAACAGAGCATCATCGTCCGCTGCCTGCTTATCGTCACGGCGCCAGTGAACAGTGAAACGATCGTTCATCAGAGAGCAAGCTCTCATCCTCCCCCTCCTCCTTCTTCTTTTTCCTCCTAGCCCCCCAACTCTCCTGCTTCTGCACAATTCACATAGGTGCTTTTGAAGAGCCCAATGATGCACGTGATCTTTAGTAAAAAGTGACACCTGTCTCATTTAGTACCACACAACATCTATTTTTTTTTAAATATTCTGTAACTCAGGTTATAGATGGAAGACAGAAAGGACTTGGTATTTAGACAGGCTTAAAATTTCTAAGTTATGAATAAAAAAACTTTGGGTTGCCAAATTATGTAAAATCCTGCCAGCATCAGTTTCTGCATTTTCTTTTAGAGAGTAAATTTACAAATGTTCCATGGAGCTCATCAGTTTAATAAACTATTAGCATTCTTTTTACAGAATTTCTTATCAGTTGATTTATCAAATTTATTCTAAACGAAACAGAAAAAACATTTCAGATCCTTGTATCCTCCAAACTGTCCATGTATGTTTTTTGTTGTAGCTCATTTATGAACCCTAGATAAATGGTTCATTAGCTGCTTATAAAGTAACATTTATGGAATTTTGCAAAAAAAACAATGACAACAATGGCAATGGGTAGATATTAATGATTGATTTTGAATATGACTATTTCTCTGATCATGTGATAATGACACACAGTGTTTCTTTCCAAATTACAATTTAATTTTCAGCAATCTTCATGAACACTAGTTACAAGAATTACAGCGTCTCTTGGAGGCACCTGCATCTTCTAAGATTGCAATTTCTAGCACATGCAAGTTCACCAATTTTCATCAGAAGAGCCAAACAATCAAATTCACTCATCCATTGTTTCCCTGCTCCAACACACATATGATTCAAATGAATGAGTCACTGAGCAGAACTTGATAAGCTGTTGGATACATTTAATGTCAATCAGGTGTGTTAGAGCAAGGAAACATCAAAAACCTGCAGGATTACAGCTCTCTACCAAACTTGGCTACCTCTGGTTTACACCAATGCTGGGTTGTGAGGGGGTGGGAGTCTATCCCAGCCAGGTTACCAGGCAGAGTGCAACCTGGATAAGTCACCAGACCATAACAGGGCCAACAAAGAGAGACAAACAACCATAAGTCTCAGCATTCACTCTTGGATAAATTTAAAGACACCAGTTACCATAAAAACCCTGTTTTTGGACTATAGGAGAAAGTCAGAGTGGAGACAAGTCTCACCATACTCATGAGACCATGGAAACTCTGCATAGGAACTTTCCTGTTCTGAAGTGACAGTGCTGACCACCACACCGGCATACAACCCCCATCCCTATTCAAGCATTAACAATCTAAAAACCAGCAAGTCCGTTACTGAAATGAAAGCTGCAGATGGGCATCATTCTCCTCAATCAAGTGCATTTAACATCACGGTGCATTAAGAAGCTGGTTCAAGGAGAAAAGCTTTAAAATCCACAACTCCAAGCACCTGCCCAAATGAAGAAGGAACCAATTGTCTACATGAGGAAGGTTTTACAGCTAGATGACACATAGATTGAGTTGTTTAATACCCCTCATTGACCAGAAGTGTGTTTGGAAGAGTAACAGTGAAACTTTTATTCCCAAACAATATTGTACACATTATTTTTATTATGAAGCTTAATGGCATGGCTGCTTTGTCATCAGTGGGACTGGCTGATTGCACCAAGTGGATGGAATAATAAAGAAGACTACCTCTGAATACTGCTCCCTCAATGATTAGATAGACAGTTGAACACAAATTGATGTTCCAGATGGTCGATGGCATAAAATATGCATCTAAACTGGTTGTAAAATAGTAAAAGCATGGAGACAAATATGAAGTTTCTGGAATGAATAAAATCTATTAAATATTAAATTAGAATATTAGAGTACACCATGGGATTAAGTAAGTTTTATAAATAAAGGCTGCAGTGAAAAATAATTAATTATATTTTCTTTTAAGAGATTAAGATATTGAATATATAGGCATATACCATGATATCAGTCATAGTCAATGTGAAGAGTTTACTTTCATTCACCTGAGAAAAAGTCATCTGGGATGTTATTTATGACTTTGCCATTGAAGTCAATGAAAATGTCTTGATTGCACTGATAGTATGTCGCATGTGTTCATAATGAGAAAGTAAGTCAACACCAGCTCACTTGATCTCGTGGTAGCACCCTTCTCTCCTATTACAGCTGCTCTTTTTAAGCACGAGTTCTGTCTGAAGGCTTTCAGACATGTCAAAGTGAAATCTTATTAAATTTTGTAGAGTGTTTTTTTTCCTCTGGTGTCTCTCTTTCAGGGAACCATTTGATCTAACTCACAATATCACTCCTTGTAATACTCTTTGTACTATTGTTTAAATTCTTTTATTCACTATAATTATTAATATATATTTACCATAATATTCATTGTAACTGCCACCAGTACTTGAACACTTGTCATACATATAAATATAGACTACCATACATTAATCCCACCCTTATAAAAAATGCATGATCAAATGATTAGCCTTGACCAATAGAACACTCTTTAAATAAACCTAAATTTTAATAAATGTTATAACCACCATAACAATAAAGAAATTGTTTAGAAAAAGTGACGTTTTACTTACATTGTGAATATACAAGTGCAGGCATTTCATGTATTATCCAGAACTTATTACCTCTTCTCCAAAATACTTAAATATCTACAACCACATGCAGAGTCTTATCTAATAGTATGTTTGCTTTTGTAAAAACACTTTGGTACTTCTAAGCGATCATTGTTAGTGTTGTAAAACTCTTACCTGAGTGAGGTCTCTGCTTCACCTACATGTTCCAGTTGACACAGCAGTTAACACTCATCTTCCTCCATGTTAGGCTGGTCAGCGAGTGAGCTGCAGCAGTGTTTGGTGAAAGCAGTAGACTGACTGAACGAGGAGGCTGGCATGAGGTTCACCGTATCGGTTTACTAGTCTGCCCGGGATAATGGAGTGTTCCAGAGTCATCTTGAATTATTCACCTATGGATAGAATAGTGTGTGTGAGTGTGTATTTTTGTGTGTTTGTGTTTTTTGTGAGTGTGTTTCTATGTTTCTGTGTTTATGTGGTCTCACACACAGTTGTTTAAAACTGCTGAAAAGGAGGGGGGGCAGTCAAGTGAGATGAAAACAGTTTTATGCAAAACCTGTCTCAGTTGTTATCTCTATATTGAATAATCACCCAGTTTTAATTCAGGCAGGTCTGAGCAGTGGAAAATGCAGTCTACCCAACAAATGACAAGCATTATTCTGTGTGTCTGTGTTGAACACCAGAAACTGGTGTGGTGGTTGAATCCAGAGTACATGTTGTACTTAAGAGGCAATTAATTAAATATTAAATGGCACAAGATTGCTCAAGTGTGGGCAAATAAGTTGCGGACACAGGAGATAATTGATAACATACTAGTGAGAATGACACCACTGGAATTCTGTGTTGCCTGTTAAAAGAGAATAGTCAATTAAAAACTGTTTCTAAAATTTGTCATCTTGGTGGTATGGACACATTGAAAGGGTTGGACCCACATAATGCACAGACACTAAAAATGACTGACAACAAACTCTGTTATGATCACTCAATTACCACAACAACATGAGAAAAAGACATGACTTGGTCAACCAGTTTGGGTATTTTGAAAGTTGAAAACAAATAAATCAGGTAACAAAGAAAACGGCTGTAATGCTTGTAATCTATACATGAATAACCATGTGGAGCAGTGACAAGAAGTCTCCAGGAATTCTCAGCATCTAGCCAAGAAATAATTTCTGCAATAAACAATATCTTTTGAAGCAAATGACCATTTATCTGTTTTGACTTTTAAACTAATTAATCAAGAAACATTAATTTATGAAGTGTTTATGATTTTTTTTTTCCCTTAGAGATACACAGGCAAGCTGTTTGTACTGTGTATTAAATTGAGGTAATGCTCTTTGTGCTCCGGCTTCATATTTCCCATCAAATTGTTTTTTGACCTGGTTTCTCTGTACTGATGATTGCCCCGCTAAGCCTGGCGTATGGTTGTGAAGATGGTGGAAATAACACTTATACACTGCAGTTCATTCACCTGGAACAGCTGATGCCCATGTATCTGTGTGTTTGTGTTTTTTTGTTTTTTGTTTTATTTATTTATTTATTTATTTATTGTCTTCAACGTCTGTGTCTGTTTTCCTTCAAACTCAGTCACTGGTTCTCAGGAGAAAAACGCAATGCAGTTCAAAATCACTGAAAAGGAAGTGAGAATATAGACAGAGGGTGCAGTGGCCCCCAGGGACTACGTCTGTTATTTGGCTCATTGCTACAGCATGCCCCCACCTCTGATTTGAGTTTCTCTGCTCCAAATGCACACTTAGAAAATTAACTTAAGTTGAATAATGATTCACTTCCAAGGACAATATAAATAAATGTATTTAATTTACATCTTTTTCTCTCATGCTGTAAATTCTCTTAGCCTAGTTGCTGTCTTTTATCCCTGAGTTTCAACTTTCAGCAGGCCCCCCTCCATCGCCCTCCTTCCTTGCTTCCTGTTGCCATTTTTTAATCAGATTGCAATAAATCTACATGAGTAGTTTACTTGTGCTCATAAGCTGTAAAACTGTTTCCTTTCTCTCATTTAATCTCAGTCTCCGTTCAATGTTACGTATCTCTACTGGCTGCATTTGTTTGTTAATATTTGTTCTCACGTAGTGAATATTGTAAAAATGACCACATGTGACTTAATATGATACCCGGGTCTGAAAATGCATATGAAACCTTACTACTGCAGCATATTTGTGTGCATTGATGCAACAAACAGTGCTTTAACATGCTTATGAGAGCCTGTGTGTACATTTGAGTGTGGATGTGTGTGTGAGGGAGTGTGTTGGTGGAACTGCTTGAAGGAGAGCAGTAGTGATGGAGCCTGAAAGCCCTGCAGCGCAGCTGTTCTCCCAGTGCATCGTCAACTTCACTGCTGAGCCCACAACACACGCTCTGCCTTAACCCCTACTCACATACTCTTCTCTGAATCTTTCTCTCTTCTTCTTCTTCTTCTTCTTCTTCTTCTTCTTCTTCTGCATCCACTTACTCTGCTTATCCAGAGCTTGTCATCTGAATCTTTATATCTTACATCTTCAAGTTCATTGAATCCTCTTTGCTCTAATTATCTCACTTAATCAGTAGTTCCACCTCTATGCAAGGGCCATGTCATGACATCCCTTTCTCCTTTCACTTCCTTTTTTTTAATCATTTATCCTCCCAGCCCTGCCCATACCCTATCAAGATGATCACCCAGTCCATCTGTGTCCGCAAGCTTGTGTATGATTGAGTGCTCTGTTGACAATTCAATCACTAGTCCTATATGCTTTGGTCTCTTGAGATGTCAGTGGGTGGGACCTTTGGGTGACAGACAGCTCTCAGATAGAAGGGCAAGTGCCCTGTCATCATGGTGACTGCAGAGCGATTTAAGAAAATGGACTGATAAGAGCAGAGTGGAGGAGGCTCAAGCCTTAAGGAGTGACTGGCATTAAAGCAATGTACCAAGATTCATGGATGAAAGTGTGAGAGTGTATGCATATGAATGTGAACATATTCCTTCTTGTGTGCATCTGAGCACGCCTGTGTGCAAAAATGTTTGGCCTGTGAGTAAGTGTGTTTGTGTATATCAACATCTGTGCTAATTCTAAATTTGCAGTAATTATTCAAGACCAACAATCCTGTGAATGTTTATTTTTCTCTACACCAAAGGGGAAAAAAACATTGTGTTTCTGGAACCACATACACATACTGTGTGTTACATTAAGGCATTGTTTCAAAAGTGGTGGCTTTGCTCCTCTTTTTCTGCCAGAGAGATTAAAAATAGAAACATCCATGCTCTCTGAATGTACTTTCCCTCCAGGAAGTGTGCAGTTGTGGGTGTAAGACATTGGCTGAACACCATCACGTGGCATCATCTTCCCAGGCTACCATTGGTTGGCACCTGTGGGGCTCTGTGAAGAAAAGCTTTTCTGACAGGACCCAGGAGCCCAGAGGAGTTGCTGGAAACTGGGAGAAGGACAATGTCGGTAGAACCAGGATAGCAGTAAGGGAGGATCAAAGATGGCATCAGTCTGTCTGTGAATGTATAAGTACTGGGATGTGACCTCCCAGCAACAGCAAAGGGCAGGAATCCACAGAGATGATCACATGGATGCGGAGGTTAAAGAGAAAATGAATGAGGAAGAGGGGAGGGCTGTAACACAGCATGTGCCAAGATCATACAAGTTCAGCTCACATTTGAATTTGTTGCCATCCTGTCACAGCTAGCAAACATTACACGTCTGAAACTCTGGTAGTAACCTGTTTCCATTGATCATTCCTTATTTTCATTGATTTCAAAACTGTACAATTCTGTCAAAACTTATTTCTTTAGCTAATGTGTTATACTGTTTTGTGTTTTCCTCTCAGTTATTGGCAGGCCGATGCAACTTGAACGAAGCATTTTTATGGCATCGTCTTGCAGCATATATGAGGAAACAGTGTCCTCTGGTGCTTGACATTTGTAAAACACATTGTCTTTCATTAAAGGATGTTTAAAATAGACAGATAGAGAGCATTAAATAATCCTGTGACACACAGAGGATAGTTTACTGCTTGTTTTCATTTTAACTTGTTTTATTGGCTTTTTTAAACATTGTTTTTCAGTAAAACTGTTTCAAAATGTAAACATCATTAGACACTTTCTGACATACATGCTTCTACTGTATTCTCTGTTCTTTACAGGTCTTGAATTAATCAGTTAATTTTTACCACTTTTCTAATTGTCAAGTTTTTAAAACTATGGAAAATAACTTCCTATTTTTTATTTTTTTTTTCAGAGAACATACTGTTCACACACCTCTACTAACATGGGCCAAATAATAGGTTTATATTTTGTATTCAGTACTGGCTGACAGTCTATGAAGGGAAGTAACTATACCTATGAGTATGGATGAGCTAATTCCTTAGTTCACCCATACAAAATAAAAAAATAAATAAAAAACAAAACAAAACTTAAATTATCTTGGTGAAAGTGAGCTGATAGTTAGCTGTTGGCACATGGTGTGTTACAAAAGACAAAATGCTTTAGTGAGGAGCCGAATACCAAAATTGTGAATTGTGGTTTCACAGCTCCTGGGTGCTCAAGTGCATAGTGGGCATTGGCGTACTTCAAATTGAGTAGAAAGCACATATTTTTAAGGTTCTCACATTCCCTTAGAGTTGCTTTAATTCTATTCATAAAATCATGAACTATTTTAAATTTTACATAAAAAAAAATACTGTGAAATGATATTTTGCTTCCTAATTATTTTACAGGAAAGCAACTTAGGCTATAACTGAAAGCTTGAGGAAAGCATGTATTTGTTTTACCCAACACTAACTAATGATCATAAATCACATCAAAACCTCCAACACCCATCCAATGACAGCAAAAAGAATAAATGTTACCTTTAGCGTCTCATAAAGAAGTTTTGACCTGCATCACACTGTAGAATCTTGCTCAGTGCTGACAAAACAATATATTTCTCTAAACCACTGATCATATTACAAAGTTTCTCTTCAGTATATATAGAGAATAAAAAACAGAAACAAGTCAAATGTATTAACTTGAACTATCCCCTAGATGGCAGGCCAGCCCTCCCCATGAAGACTGTTCTGCGTGCAATGGTTTATGCACACATTCTCTATCAAACACTAATTTAAAACCAAAGAATTTTAAGGATATATCAATATGCCTTTCACAATTTGCAGATACTAAGTTTAAATTCAATACCTTAGATTTTGGATTTGACATTTATATTATGTATTATACTGTATACATTATAAGCATGTACAGGTAATTGGTCTAAAAGGATTAAAATTTGTGGGGTTTTTTTTTTGTTTTTTTTTTTTTTTGTTTGTTTGTTTTTGTCATATGAGACTATTTCCCTGTATCTATGTATGGTGTCCTTAGTCTGTCATCAAACTTCTTGAGCATAACGTTGTGTCAGGAATGGCGGTGGAGGTGAGGACCCAAATGCAGACAGTAAGGCAGGAGGCAGAATGATGCTGTTGACCAAGGTTTATCCCGAACTCAAAACAGGAACTGAGGCACGACATGGATGAACATAAATAAGGATCTGACAAGGAGTAACTGAAAACCCAGGACTTAAATACACAGACTGATAAATTAAACACAGGTGACGTGCATGCAGTAATCAGGCAAGGTGCACTAACGAACAGAAACCAGAGAAACACAAAACTAAGCCCTGAACACCAAAAAACCAAGAGCAAAAACTAGAAACATGAACAAACTAAACACAGTCAGAATCCGAAACCATAAACCATGACAACATTGTAGAACTGACAATAGAAAAACAGCAGAATAGTACAAACTACACAGAGGACTGTTACCTTTATGTAACACTGACCTCTTCCTGGGTAATTTTCCAGCTTTTTTTCGTCTTAGCCTTTTCCGCTTATACACTGTTTCAGAGTTTCTTACTATGATGGCATGATGAGAACAGTGGAGCAAAAGCAGCAAAGCAGTCTCAAGACCAGTAGGCCAGTATATTTGTATAGCACATTTCAGGCACAAGAAAACTGACAGTGCTTGACATAAAACATGCAAGCATCACGTATGGAGTCCTCATGATCTTTGGCACAGACTGCTTGTTTATTTGGTCAGCATTCGCAGCTCGTGACCATAGGTGGAGGTAGGAACATATATCGACTGGTAAATCGAGAGCTTGGCCTTTTGGTTCAGGTCCTTCTTCACCACAACACACCATTGCAGAGTCCACATCATTGCAGACGCCACACCAATTCGCCTGTCAATCTCCAGCTCCATCCTTCCGTCACTTGTGAACAAGATCCCAAGATACATGAACTCCTTCTCTTGGGCAGAACCTCATTCCTGGACTGGAGAAAACACTCCACCATTTTCTGACTGGGGGACCATGGTCTCGGATTTGGAGGTGCTGTTTCTCATCCCTGCCACTTCACAAATGGCTGCGAATCCAGCGAGAGCTGAAGATCACAGCCAAATGAAGCCAACAGAACCACATCATCTGCAAAAAGCAGAAAACGAATTCTGAGGCCACCAACCCGGATCCGCTCAACACCTCGGCTGCATTTATAAATTCTGTTCATCAAAGTTATGAACAGAATTGGAGACAAAGAGCAGCCTTGGCAGAGTCCAACCCTCACTGGAAACTGCCCGCAATGCAAACCACTTGAACTCAATGTTCCCCGTCTCACCTGGATCATGGTTGAAGCTCTGCCAGAGATGGGAGTTAAAACTCTTTCAGACACGGGGCTCCACCAGACATTTTCAGCAGACCCTCACAACACCTTTGGGTCTGCCAGACCTGAGCAGCATCCTCCCCCATCATCTGAGTCAACTCACCACCAGGTGGTGATCGGTTGATAGCTCTGCCCCTTTTCTTCACCCGAGTGCAAGTTCGATGATATGACTACAAAGTCAATCATCGAACTGCGGCCTAGAATGTCCTGGTGCCAGGTGCACAAGTGGACACTCTTATGCCTGAACATGGTGTTTGTCATGGACAATACACGACGAGCACGCAAGTCCAATAACAAAACACCACTCAGATTCAGATGAGGGGGGCCATTCCTCCCAATCACGCCCCTCCAGGTTTCGTTGTCATTGCCTACGTTAGCACTGAAGTCAGGACCCTTCCCCCCACCCGAAGGTGGAGGGAGGCTACCCTCTCGCCCACTGGGGTAAACCCCAACGTACAAGCGCCAAGTCGGGGGGCAATGAGTAAGCCTACACCTGCTTGGTGCATCTCACTGGGACAACTCCAGAATGGAAGAAGGTCCAGCCCTTCTCAAAAACAGTGGTTTCAGAGCCCAAAGGATGCGTCGAGCTGAGTCCAACTATATTTAGTGAGAAACGCTCAATCTTGTGCACCAGCTCAGGCTCCTTCCCTGCCAGAGAGGTGATGCTCAATGTCCCTAGAGCTAACTTCTGCAGCCTTCAGCTACCACCCAGCTCACACTGCACCTGACCCCTACGACCCCTCCTGTAGGTGGTAAGCCCACAGGAGAGGGGGCCTATGTCACCCTCTCGGGCTGAGCCCGACCAGGCCCCATGGGCAAAGGCCCGACCACCAGATGCTTGCCTCTGTCCCTAATTGGCAGTTATAATGTAACTGAAATGCAAGACATGAAATGGCTAAATTTCCCGGGATTGGACTTCTAACTTCTTTAAACAAGACTAACAACTGTAATAAAGTCACATATTTGTATGACTATGACAAGAAAAATAAAATCATTGACAAAAGAAAGAAAAGCTTTCAGGCTTCAGTACAGAAAGAAACCCCATCTTGGGCATTAGGGGCAAAATATTTTGAAATACACACAACAAACAGCAAGAACAGGTACAAAATATTGTATTGCAGGTTAGAGGTGTTAGCAAAGGACATGTTCTCAGACAAAATTAGTCTTTAAGAGATTCTGGATGGTAGAAAGGAATGCCATGTTCTTACGGATTTAGTTTATTTGTCTCTTCTACTACTTCTTCTTCTACTTCTACTTGATTTTGTTTGTTTGTTCTATTTTTTACTACTATATTGTGCTTGGGATGTACTTTGTTTTTTGTTCCCATGAAGAGGATACAGTTATCTTTGACTTGCATTTTAATTTTGATGGACTTATTTTCTTTTTTCTTTTACAGAAATTATATTATATGCAATTGATTTAATTTATGTCTTTACCTGATTTCCTTTTCCTGTTAAATTCTCAACTAATGTTAACTCATCCTTTTCCTAGTCGGGCATGTGGAAACACAAGCTTTGGCAATTAGAATAGGGTGCTCTGTTTGAATAAATAACAAAGAAGGACCAACCATCATATTTGAATGATTAGTTTTGACAGTAAAGCCAAAGTGAATTAGGATGAGGTGCTTCAGAATTACCCTCCACCCCTCTAACATCACAGTCACCCAGTAGCCAATAGAAATCCTGCCATTATATTTTAGCAGCAACACCCATCCTACGTCACACCGTCCCCCATCCTCTATGTGTGTTTGTGTGTGTGTGTGTGTGTGTTTGTGCATCTATGTGTCTGCATGCCCTGTAGGATAAATCCAGCCTCTCCTCTCTTCTCGTCCTCTCTTTCTTTCTGCCTCTGTCTCTCTTACACACACATTTACAGGTGCTGCTCTCTGGCAACCCTCTATCACATACACACTCACATACACTTAGTTAAAACACACAAACTCGTCACAGGGTTGTTGTTGGCCCACTTTTCTGGTGCTGCAGATCCAAACATTTTGCCTTCATGGAGGATTACCACAAACCTGACCAACAGACAGTGCAGGCGCTGAGGAACATTGCCAACCGCCTCCGAATCAACTCCATCAAGGCGACGACTGCAGCAGGCAGCGGGTGAGAAAAATCAACT
Organism: Melanotaenia boesemani; assembly: GCF_017639745.1. Taxonomy (NCBI): domain Eukaryota; kingdom Metazoa; phylum Chordata; class Actinopteri; order Atheriniformes; family Melanotaeniidae; genus Melanotaenia; species Melanotaenia boesemani. Next base: position 28,469,462 of record NC_055684.1, on the reverse strand, counting down.
TATTTTTTATACTTTAGCTCCACCGTTAGACTCTGAATGAACTGCATATATAAAAGAAAGTCTTGAATAAGAGACATAACATGATGCAAATATAATTTTTGCTTTTTAACATGCACAAATGAACACCAACACACTCACACACACACACACACACAAATGCAAGTAAAGGGCCAAAGGAACAATGTGTTCTGTCTTTGTGTTCTTTCTTTGGTCTATTGACAAATAATTTAATGATCAAAAGCTTTTTTTTTCTTTTAAAATCCTATTTTATTCGTTCTTATATTATTTCCAAATAAAACTAGTTGTATTACAGAATTCCTTTTTTTTATACTGTTTTATTTAACATTTAAACTGGTTTAAATGTGCACATTGGTATAAAAAATGTATCATTTTGAGAATAATGAACATAACACTTAAGTCACCACAAACATGCAAAGCAAATAAATTTGTCTTTTGCATATTTTGATTGTCTCATTTCAGACATTTTTTTAAAAAGATGTAAATTACCTTTCATACATATGGTACATTTAAAAGAATTTTTTTAGTTGTAAATATACTTAGAAGGTAAAATAGATATTTTATTTAACATCTGATTTTGGAAAGACAATGTGTGCCTGTGCAGCATCAGACACAATAGGCTTCCATGTGCAGTAGTAGGTGAATTATATGTCACGACAGCCCATGCATTGCAAGGTTGCTGCAGTCACATCAGTCATTTTCAACGGGAGAATTATTATAATTAGTTTAGAATCTTTATTTTTCTTAAGGGCTTTGATCAAGGTCATCAAATTAGTTGTTTTCTGTCTTTATAGAGATTAGCAATGCAATTATTTTTATTTTCAAAGCAAAAGAAATGGAATTATTTGCTTACATTTAAAAATGAAGGAAACTACTTGTGCTGAACTCCTCATTAATATAATTCAGTCATGCCCAACTCACAGTGACAGGAGCAATAAATGCAATAAAACCAACAAATATATTAAATAATGCTGACTTTAATATTCAAAGCTTTGTAAGTATAAATTACTCATCTGTACTGGATAAAAAGGGGAAAAACCAGCCACTGATTACAACGAACTGCGTTCGGATTCCACAGAGCTGGAAGGAGTAGTTCAATATACTGTCTCTATAATGTTAGAATAAAAATTATTTTAATTTCAAAAGGCATTTGCAGTTAAACCCTCATCACCGCTGTATCTAAAACTACTCTCTGTTTGATCATGCTGTTGATATAGATGTAATGTTTGATCAAACTTTATGTGCCTTTGTGTTTGTATTTCTGGGTAACATCCTCTTCTCTTCGCAGACACCCGACATCATGCTGCAGCGTGGCAGAAATCATGTCTGTGCTTTTCTTCCACACCATGAAGTACCGCCCTGAAGACCCAAGGAACTTCAACAACGATCGCTTCATCTTGTCCAAGGTGAGCAATAGTGAGCCTTGTACTCGTCTGGAGATCCCCCTTCGTATTTGTTTGTGTGTGTATATATATATGTGCATGTGACATTTTAAATTGCCATTACTGTTTTTTGTCTCTCTCAGGGTCACGCTGCCCCTGCTTTGTATTCCATGTGGGTTGAAACAGGTTTCCTGAAAGAGAGCGACCTGCTCAGTTTGTGCCAGGTTGACTCTTCCCTGGAGGGCCATCCAACCCCTGTAAGCAGTCACAAACTGTACCACCACTGAGGGATTATCTCACTGACCGCAGCAATGAATCAACAACTAATCTGCTCCCTGATAATTCTCATGGTTTGTGTGCATTTCAGAAACAACAATTTGTGGATGTAGCCACTGGATCGCTGGGGCAGGGTCTTGGTGTGGCCTGTGGAATGGCTTACACTGGGAAATACTTTGATAAGTCCAGGTAATCTCTCATAAATGTGCACAACACACAAATGGAAGACACATGGAAACACTTAGTTATATGGCAGGTTTTTGCAGTTTTGCATGCTTTTAAGTCTTTTTGCATTCATGTTTTGACTTCTAAAATGGTAATCTACGCATTTTTCGTTTTATTTAAATTTAGTTTTACAGAATACTTCTTTCTGGTGTCTTCTGAAGAGGATATAACACATTCAGTGAATGTGTGCTGCAGCTACATGCTCTGCTCTCACGATTCTTCTGCTCTAATAACCACAGGCACAGCAGTCGTATCTCAGTTATTTTTACCATCCAAGCACATTTCGTCTCTGACTAAAATTCCGATGTTGCACTTTTAACAATGAATTTGTTTTCTAATAGTTTGCAGTTTTCTTTTGTTTTTTTGTTTTTTTTAGTTTTATCATTTACAAAGAGGCAAAATTCAAAACAATACTTTGTGTAAACATACTTCATTATTTAAGGTAATGTGTTGACATATATAACAAAAGTACATAAAAGTTCATTTGCTTTTGAAACAAGTGTCTTTTGCAGTAAATCCATTTGCTTGGAGAAATGTTTTAAAGATGGGTGTGAAATTCAGCAGCCACAGTCCCAGGGGCCTCAGGGAGCTTTTTTCCTTTAACAGCCGATTATCAGTCACCGCCCAGATATAGAGATAGAATCCGTCTGACTGGAAAACTGTTTTCCTGAGAGACTTACAAGCAACAAATATACACAATTTTCTCTCTCTCTATCTCTCTCACACACACACAAACACACACACACATATTCATGGAAAGATATGCACTAATCAAATTATCTAAAATTGTTCCTCCCCCTCAGTTACCGTGTGTACTGCCTGCTAGGAGATGGTGAGATGTCCGAGGGCTCTGTCTGGGAGGCCATGTCCTTTGCCTCCTACTACCAGCTTGATAACTTGGTGGCGATCTTGGACATTAACCGTTTGGGCCAGAGTGACCCTGCACCCCTGCAGCATCATGTAGAAAAATACCAGAAGCGTTGTGAGGCATTTGGGTAATTACATTTTGACTATTCAAACTGAACTGGAGTCTTACAGCCAGTGCACACTTTTTACACAGTGTTTTACCATTTTAATCAGTTAATTCCATTCAAGTATTTACATGTGATCTACTGAAAGCATGCTTTTTAGGTTTTAATGTCTGCGTGTTTGTGTGTGTGCATAGGTGGCATGCTATCATTGTGGATGGACACAGTGTGGAAGAGCTTTGCAAGGCTTTGAGCCAGCCACGTCATCAACCTACTGCAATAATTGCTAAAACCATCAAAGGCAAGGGCATCCCAGGTAACTGTTTGTGTCTCTTCATCTGCAAATGCATTGCTTTTGCTTTTCAATAAATTATACAAAAAAAAGTTCCCAGAGTCAGCTTTAAGTTGTGAGGAGTAAGCCATCTGATAAAAAATGTCTGTAAATTTTTCTGCTGGATTTATGTGGTTTCAGCTGCGGAGGATAAGCTCGGGTGGCATGCCAAAGCTCTGCCCAAAGACATGGCTGAGATGGTTATGAAGGATCTGCAGAGTCGCATTATGAACAGCAGTAAGCACCTGTACCCAACGGCTCCCATCGAGGACTCCCCACCTGTTAGCCTGAGGAACATCAGGATGCCGAGCGCACCAAGCTACAAGCTTGGAGAAAAGGTTTGTTGCTTCAACGCAAAAAGAGACTGCTTTTCTTCTGTTTTCATTAACCTTTAATGAATTCAATTAATTAATTTAATACAAAGTTTACCGGCAAACTACTAATGGTGATGGCTGATTCTTTTCTTAATAGATTGCTACTCGGAAGGCATATGGAATGGCACTGGCAAAGTTGGGCCGCTACAATGAGCGTGTTGTGGCCCTTGATGGAGACACCAATAACCTCACCTACTCTGAGATCTTTAAGAATGAGCACCCTAACCGCTTTGTTGAGTGTTACATTGCTCAGCAGAACATGGTATGATCCCCTGATCAATCTCCATTTTAAAGCCCTTTTTTGCAAAGTTCGAGAACAACATATATTAAAGAGTAAATTACTGATTCTAAGTTCAGACTGGCTATGAGCACAGCCTCACAGCTGCAAGTCTGAGCCTGTATTATGAAAATATTCACAACTTGCCTACCCATAGCGTAAGTATAGGCAACAACAGAGCATATGTGCCTCCTTATAGAGAGCAGCTGCTGTGAACACTTGTGACCTGGTGACACCTTTTCTTTGCTGTTGTTGATATTCTATTTAATTTTAATTCAGAGACAATCAGACGCATTCTTTGTTCTGTTCTGTCTTCAGCAGCAGTCATCACTAATGTAGGTCAGCCATGTGTATGATGGTAAGCAGTCATGACAAGTGTATTCAGAAGTAAAATATTAATAAGCGTAGAGGATGGAACCATCTGGCAGAATGCCTGGGAAAAGTCAAAAGTTAAAGGATGCAATAATTGCGGTTGATATAAATTAATCATAAAACTGTCATCAAATGCACATAATTGTACATTAATTTTACACATATAAAAATAGTAGCAAGTTTTAGTTTGTTGCAACAAAAGAATCCTCACATCAGAGATTGGTTATGGAAAAGCATATAAGTTGTTGGACTGTGGAAATCCTCAGAAAAATGAAAAAGGAAATTATCTGTAAGAAGAGGTATGCCACTGATTCCCCCCATATGGCAAAATAATCTGAAGAGATTTGTGAAAAACCTTACTTGCTGGATCTCTACTTAAAGTGTTCTTTGGTTCAAAGAGGATTTCAAATATGGTCCATGCAGCAAATATTTGACCCTTGGGGGTATCTTTTTTGGTCAAGAACCCATGTCTGTCTCACTTGAAACAGAAAAATTTATATATCCTGTGTGCTTATATAGTGTAGGTACTAAGAAAAAGTAATTTCTTTTCCCAGGTCAGTGTTGCCATGGGATGTGCTGCACGAGAGAGGAACGTAGTATTTGCCAGTACTCTTGCTTCCTTTTTCACTCGAGCCTATGACCAGCTGCGCATGGCAGCAATTTCCGAAAGCAACATCAACTTGTGTGGCTCCCACTGTGGTCTATCCACTGGTTAGTAGACCGCCGCTAATAAGTCATGCACACCACAACCCCTCTCACATATCCCATCAAACAACACTCTCACAAAGTTTCCTTAATCCTTTCACACTGTTCAAGCACTTCACAATATCTGGTTCCTCAGGCTACATTCACAATAACCCTATAAGATAAATGAAATTGTGTGAGTTTGTGAATGTGCACTTGTCCTTTCTCTCTTTCCCTCTAATACTGTGTTTTCCTTACTATTTGCCCCACTTGGCCTTTCAGCTGTTACTCAATCCTTCCCCTTTTCTCCCTTCGTGTCTGCCCTGGAAGCTGTCAGCAGGGAACCAAAAATCCCTCTGTTAGTGCAGGTACACTGCATGCAGTCTGGTCTTCTGGCCAATCATCTGCATGCATCAGCTCACCCAACCACTTAATTACTTTTAAGGATTTCCTCCATGATGAAACATAAAATAAACAATAAATGTTAATGTTACAGGAGAGGAGGGCCCCTCTCTGATGGCTCTAGAAGACATGGCTATGTTTAGAGCCCTTCCCACAGCAACCATTTTCTACCCCTGTGATGGTGTATCCACAGAGAAGGCTGTGGAACTGGCTGCATCAACAAAGGTAGTCATAATGCAACTGCAGAATTGTGGCTTGCTTGCAAGATATTACTTGTTGTAAAAGCAATCTTCCCTGTAACCACTTGTCATTTCCCCCCTTCAATAAGGGTATCTGCTATATCCGAAACAGCCGCCAAGAGAGCGCCATCATCTACAACAGCAATGAGGATTTCCATGTTGGACAGGCAAAGGTGTGACTTTCTACGCTTGTTTAGCTGATAAGATAGTACGAGTAAAGCTATTGCTTTAAAATAAACATGTGAAACACTGCGATTTGAAACAGAGAATATGATTGCCTTTGCTAGGTGGTGTACCAGAGCAAAGAGGACCAAATTACTGTGGTTGCAGCTGGAGTGACTTTGCATGAAGCCCTTGCTGCAGCTGAACATCTAAAGAAAGGTACAGCCCAGCGAAATACTAATTTTTAATTTAACATGGCTTCACATGCAAATTTTGGACTCTCATCTTTAATTATCTTAACCTTTTGAACCTTATGATTAAGGCCTTTTTGTCAGTATAGAAACATTTCCTAGAACAAATTAGAAAAGTTCTAGTAGTCACAAGAAAATGCTGCAGAATCTGTGAAATGGATGCTCATTTGGAGAAGCTTCATGAGTAATGAGTGGTAATGTATTGTTTACCAAAACCATCTTCCAGAGAGGATCTCTGTCAGAGTCATCGACCCCTTCACAATCAAACCACTGGATGTTAAAACCATCATGGACCACACACGAGCTACCAGGGGACGAATCCTCACTGTTGAGGACCACTACTATGAAGGTGGGTTTCCATAAAAGCTGCTCATGCAGCACAGCTATTGCATATTGTATGACCACCACCAACCTAGCAGCAGCGAGCTCTGTAACATAATGCAGCTTTAAGACTCAACCATTGGTCTGTGTCATTGAGTGTGTTGTGGTGGCACGCTTCCATTGGTTCAGTGATGGAGACGTGCTGTGGTGGCATTTACTTATTGGCTCAAACGAGGCCATCTTGTTGTGAGCCCACATTGGAGGAAAGGTATTGGTTCTGTGGTGTGTTTTGTAAATGTAGGAGCCAGAGAAGCAGAGTGCTGTCAGATTTCCTTAGCTGAGCATGTGCCCATGGGGCTGACTGTGACCTAGATAGCACAGTCTGGCTTGCCCTGTGCCTCAGAGAGAGGGGGTGGGTGATGGCATGGACTAGACTGGACAAAAGATATTTAGCAACGGTAGTCAGTTGGATGTTTTGTACTTTATTCATTTTACATCTGGACCAGATGTAGTTCAGAAGTAATTTTCTCTCTTGTTTTCTTCTATATGTGGGAAGAGGCTTATTTTTTAGGTTGCTGGTTGCTTGTCATTTCTTTCAAGGGAATATGTTTTTCTTCTTTATGTCTCTCATGTGCTAAACTGTTATTCCACAGGTGGTTTGGGGGAGGCAGTGTCCTCAGCAATGGTCAATGAGTCTGGCTTCAATCTGCACCGTCTGGCTGTTTCCCACATTCCCCGCAGTGGCAAACCACACGAGCTGCTCAAGATCTACGGCATTGACCGTGATGCCATCGCCCAGGCCATCCGCAAGATGCTTAGCAGCTCTACCAATGCCAAGTAATTTTCCTCATGCCCCACCCACCTCTCGGATTACATCCCTGTGGATGAATATAAGCAGTCAAGCATATTTTTGATTTCACATGACACCCAGCTCTCTAAAGTCATTCACTGTGAATACCCCTAAACGTGATGTATTGTGATTTTTTTGTGCAGTTCACCTTGAAGTAGTTTCCATTAACCTTCCTTTTGTGCATTCATAACACCGTACACAAACACAAAAATACACAAATTCAAACACACATCCTCACTCATAATCTTAACATATTCATGGTTTTAAATAAAATGCTGCCATAGCTGGTGGAATCTCACTTTACAAAACAATCCATTGTTTCGTCTTCAACATGTGTGATGCTTTGAACAGTTTTCAAATGCTCATTTTTTTACCTTATTAAACTGGAGATGGTTGTGTATTGTTCTGATGTTGCTCTTGGGGTGGGGCATAGTTTTAATATGGGTGTTTGTCATGACGACAGTAACAGAAAGAAACAAACTGAGTTGTTGTTTGTAGAAGGTAGTGGAAAAATAAATAAACAAATGTAAGAAGGTTATTAGGAGCAGTCAAACAAAGCCAACAATTCAACTTTTGTGTTTGCAAACCCTTTCCTTTCAGCACTCTTTTTATTATTGGTTTTAAAAGGTACCCTAAACAAATACACCTCAGGGCTGCAGGTCCATCCAGTGCTGATAGAGTAGGACTAAAAGAGAATATGGCTGCAAATATGAAGATAGATAGTTACATCTGACTTGTGAACCTAAGAAAAAACACTTTCTTTGTTACTTGAAATTTTGTATGTCCCATACTTTCATGTAATAAAGCCCTCTGCATTTGACAAAAAAATCATCTTGATGTGTTTTTCAAGCAGTGCACACACCCAGCATTCTGCACAATGAAATCCTTATTAGTGGTGGCAAATAGGAGAGTCATTATATGTAAATTAATTAAATTTGGTGTTATTTTTCTGTTATATTTATTTATTTGCTTACGGTACATCCCTGAAAATACATTTTCTTTAACATGAAAACGACAAGCTGATGATTTGACCATAACAGAGTTTGTATGTTTGCTTCTATGGTGACATGAATGTCTTCCTGGCATCTCTGACTCTTTTAGGTTAACCTTATCAAACACAAGTCTGCCCTTTGGCCTTTTTTTTTTTATATTGGACAGAAATATACTGCCTCCAGCTCCACCCTCTGTGGTTGTAAACGCTTCTACCTCCATGCTCTCTTTCTCTCTCTTAGTTTCCTGTCCAAAAGAGACATACAAATGTTTTAGTTAATTCAAATACCATTATTTAAACATTCCAAGAGATTCACATAGACTGAAGTTAAGCTGGTGATAAAGCTACAAAGGTTGTCAGTTTAAATTTAAATTGGCAAATAAATTAGCTTACCTACTTTAATGAACTATATTTCCGTTTAGCTCCCCTAAGAGCAAACATTATGATTCCACATCCATAAGACAGGGTGTAGACTGAAACAAAGAACATTCATTTAGAAAAACAGTATTAAGCCGTGGCATTTGGATATCTATGTTGTGAAGTCATGTGGGATTATTACAGTATGTGGTATTTACCGTGATACGAGCTCAGATTCAAGATGGCCACGAAGAGTGCAAAACAAAACCCCCAGTAAATGTCTAAAGAGAGTTAGAGGGTTGAGTCAGCTCCTGTACTGTCAGCAAAAATCTGCTTGACTTTTTCCAAAGCATTATTATCAAGAATAATCAATGTGTTAACTCGCTAACAGTTTTGACCAGTTTTGAAAGTAAGATTTAAGTAAGTGACAAAGTTCTGAAACAAATCGAAACTATATCATATGCGGGGATACACACCTCTTTTGTCATAGGGAGGTCCTTTACATTGCTTAGTATGAGCTGGCACCTCTGAGAGGAAGAAGAAAACATTTATATTGTCATTGTAAAGCAAAACTTATAAAGATATATGAAGAATGACGTTTGCAGCTGGAAAAGGGGGAACTAAAGAAGAGGAAGCAATATTTATATGGTTTTGAAAAATGTTTATATAATCTATACAACATCGGTCCCACTTACCAGAAATGATGCCCAGTATCTCAAAAACCATGGTGAAAAATACACCAAAAATTGAAGGAATCAAAAGGGCTAGAAATGAAACACAAACAAAAATTAAGACTATTAGACTGTACTCTATGTTATACAGTTAATATTTACCCAATAAAAACAGCTGGACAATAACAATTTGATAAGTAGAAACTCAGATTATCTGAAACAGAGCCAAGACGATTTTACAACTTGGAAATGGAGTTTACTCACAACGAAATGGTCTGTATAGTGCTGTTCCACATCCCAGACCAAAGCAGATTGAATAAAAATGATAATATTTGTCTGAAATTTTCCAGAACAATCAATTAAAAAGGACAATTCTCTTTAAAATAAAGAGTAATATCTTGTTCTTTCCACCAACAATTACTTCTAATGAAAAGGCTACCTACAGTGTTGGTAAAAGTCAGAAGTAGGATTTCTTCCATATTCCTGAAAAAGAAACAACACAAATAGTTTAATGAATAAACAGAAAGAGGAAAAGGACAAAAAGAAAGTGACAAAGATATTAAACCTACAGTAACATATACATAAAAACATTAGAAAGATTTGAAAGTGGATTAAATCTGAAGATCCCATGATCACTGACAATTTAGTTTACTTACCATCAGAGATTAGCTGCACTTGGGCTAACTCTACAGACAGGTGTAACAACAATAAGACAAACATCATGCAGACAACTTCCTGAAGCTGGTCAAACCACTCCTACAAGTGTTCTCACTGAAGGAAAGTCCCTGATAAGACTGTTTTGCTTTCACATTCATATCACAAGTGTTTTACCACAGTGTGTGGTGAGGCTCAAAAACAAATAAAAAAAGATTCCACCTTTTGAGTTTCAAGAGGTTAAATATTGTGTATTTCATGACAACATTTGACATATGGATGAAAAAAGTCACATTGTCTGGTATTTGGTGTTACATAACCTGTACTTTTTTCTTTTTTAAAATAAGCCCCGAGAGTCAGATAAGTTGACTTTGAAATACACAGTACCAGTCAAATGTTTGGACACATCCACCAATTAAATTTGGAGTGTATGTGAAGAAACTACTGATCAGCCAATATGACTGGCTTTTAGAAACTCCTAGGTAGTGTGCACATTTATATACATGATGCCAAAATGAGTTGCACCAAATTCTTTTATACTGGGAGGTCATAAAATGGATAGTTTGGTGGATTATTTTTTCTGTATGTTAAAGGAATGACAGGATGTATAAAAAGTACTGTTTACATGTGACAAAACAAATGAAAAATTAAATTAATCCAGCCAATAACCTAAATCATTAATACATTTACTGTCCTGGTTTCCTCATTGTCTTTAAGGGAAAAACATGCAATGTCCAGACATGTAAGAAAAATGAACATGTTTCTGTAATGGATAACCCTGAGGACCTGGAAGTTCAGTCACACGAGAGTAAACATTTAAACAGAGGTTGGTTTATGGTGAGGAGTGAGAGAGGATGGTGGTTGGTACAAAGATCCTGGGAAGGTATTCTGGTCATGTGGGGCAGAAGCAAACTCCAAGACAGCTTGGATCTGGAATAAGAAAACATTTCAACAGTTAAAGCATAAGCCTGATATCCAGATGGGTGGTCCAGAGAACAGGCAATGGTGATACACAGAGAGGCAGAAGTCAGTAGGTAGGCGAGAATCGGTGGTCATAGATCAGAGCAGGACTCGGTGTCCAGATAATCACAAGGTGAAGATGATCTGTCGTGGACAAGGCAAGAGTGATCCTGGGACTTGGCTTGGTCAGTAATAAGAAAACTGGAACATAGAAACAAACGCTGGATCTCATCTTGGTACAAGGCACAAGGTTGTGGATAATCTTGCAGTTAAGAAGAGACTGGAGAGAGTTTAAGTAAGGCTGAGCACAGGCGAGGGTAGGGAGCAGTCAGAGAAGCCCAAGTGGACTGAATGAACCTGATTGAGGAAGCAATCACTAGAGGCCTGGCAGAACATGAACCATGACAGTTTCATCAGCACAAATTAATCAAAGGAGAAAGGAAGGATTAAAGAGTACATTTCTCAACTAATAATAGAGTGGTTTCAATTGTTCATGTGGCAGTGATTTGGAGGGAAAAGGGCTTTGCATTAGTTATGTGCTGATCAAGACTGAAATATCAATACCTCTGATACCTCTGATATCAGATATGCTCTGAAATCTATCCATTTTAGTAATTTGGTGTAAAACTGGGCTACACAGTGGTGTGGTTTGGCCTCATAGGGAGATGGTCTCTGGTCGGCTGGGGGGAGGTTCGAACTGGGGGAGGTGACCTTTCTGTGTGGAGTTTGCATGTTCTCACTGTGTATGCATGGATACTCCAGCTTCCTCCCACTGTCCAAAGACATGCATGTTAGGTTAATTGATCTATCTAAATTCTCCCTAGGAGTGAGTGTGAGTGGTTGTTTATGTGTGATGGACTGGTGAGCCTGTCAAGACTGTACCCTGCCTCTCACCTGTTAAATGGCGTTAGGCGTTAGGCTCCAGCTTCCCTGCGACCCTTAATGGATGAAGTGGTACAGATAATGAATGAATGAATGTTCTGGTATCACAGTAGAAAGTAACTACACTATTAGGATCTCAATAATACTCAGTTGGTAGGAACTAGTTTTTCTTCCACCTGTCAGAGTCATGTGTGAAATACAGCATAATCACATTAGAATCACATAACCGGGCTGCTAATTCAGTCCAGTTGAACCAGTTGACAGAGACAGCTGAACACAAACACAGTCCTGTGGAGCCATTTTAGTTTCACTAACTGCAACTATGTGGTGTATGTGTGTGTGTGTGTGTGTGTGTGTGTGTGTGTGTGTGTGTGTGTGTGTGAAGACAGTGCGGTATTGTGGCAACGCTAGAAACCTCATTAAATATCTAGCAATCAAACCACAGAATATTATTAGGATATGAAGAGGCAGAAAGCAAGTAGATTAAAATGACATTATTACAGTTATTTATGCAGTTTGGATTATACGTTATAATAATGACAATATTAATCAAAACACTTTGTACAACTTTAAAATTAATGAGTGAAGTAATAATTCATAAAACTATGTTTAAGAGCATTTCCTTTATTCTTTATAAACATCCAATTTTAAAAAATAAGAATGTATTTAGCATATTCAGTTAAAGTACTGACTACAGTGTACAAGTGTGCTACGTGCAGTCTACAACATGTAAGGTGTTGAATCTTTTGTGTAAGTTTTTGTTGTTAGTTTTATAAAAAGCCTCATGGATGACTTTGCTTTAATGTCAAAGGGTCTTTTTTCAGTGTAAATCAAAAAGTGTAAAAACAAAAAATAAACATAAATAAGAAAACTGGCAACAAAAGAAAGGAAATTTAATTTGATATATAGTAGAACACATTCAGAATTTAGAAATTACCACCTTTAGTTTTTGCGGTAATATTTTGAAGGTGTTGTTATAATATAGTCAAGTAATTATTGACATCATGCTTTTTATATTTATATGTAATCTTTCACTACCTAAGCATGTAGAAAGGTTTCTAGTTTTAGCACATGTACCATAAATTTGGAAAAAAAAAGAAGCGCAGACATGGATAATGGGTGGTACAAAATTATTAAAATTATTCAAGCATCTTAGCATTAATAAATAATCTTGTCAGTTGCCAAATAATAAAAAAATATATATCATATATATTTCCTAATATGATATCACTGAAATTGAGCTGAAGTTTGTACCATTAAACTTCTTTTTTTTCACTTATTTGTTTTTATTATTTTCTTTCTCATTTTAATATTTGGCACACACTGATCTGTCAGACCAATAGCGAATACGGTTGTAGTTATATCACAAAGTCTCTAGATGGCAGTGTTGTATTGACTCCTACGGTCAGTAAGGACTCTTGGTGAAGGCAGCGCAGTGCACTTTGGTATTTGTAGTTAAAATGGCAGTAGAAGTACTGTATGTTGCTGTGATAGCGTCTTGCTTTGAACTACATTACCCGTCACATTTACGCAGATTTGAATGCCGTGCAGAGAGCTTTTTTCAATCGATGATCTCAACTCAAGTTTCCTCTGTCAGCTTTATAAAGAAGCTGAGGAAAGTCACCGAGTATGACCAAAATATTGTCTAATTTGCGCGTTTTGTCCAAGTTTGTGGTGGGAAATAGCTAAGGGAATCAAAGGCCATTCAAGCCCCAACAATGCGGTTCAAACAAAGAGGGCAGTGATTTGTGCTCTTGGTGGTTTTCCGCACCGTTCCTCCTAGCCGGCCAGGCAGGGCTGGGTCCCGTTATAGCTGAGAATCGGCGGCTTGCCAAGATGTCTATGGAGGAGCAGGAATATCCTGAGGCGGTGTTGGTGACAGAAGCCGGGCCGCAGTGGCTCCGAGCAGAAGTCGAGCGTCTCACTCGGGAGCTCCGTGAAACGACCCATGAAAAGATCCAGGCGGCGGAATATGGACTGGCGGTGCTGGAGGAGAAACAGCAGCTCAAGCAACGATTTGATGAGTTGGAGACAGAATACGAGACGGTCCGACATGAGCTGGACCAGCTTAAGGAGGTAACAAGAGGTCAAAGCCACGCAGCTATAGTTTTATATTGCCAGCAGTAACACTTTAACAGTGTCAAAATGTTAAAGTTTGGCACGTAACCTAAAATAATTATTTTGTCCTTGGCATACATTAACTGTTTACGTTTAGGCGAAACAACGTTTAGCATTTTTCAGTGTGTGTTAAAGTTTAATAACGTATTAGTTGGATTAAGATTCATCTAAAAGACTAGTCGTAGCCATCAGAATGTATCTGAAATGTATGGTCGGTTGATTACTCATAAAGTTAAGATGCAACGCAGAGTTATGACCCCAAGCACGAAGCGTAAACACAAAAGCTGTCTCTTTAGATATTAGTACGCCACGTTTGTAACTTCGAATGTTTTAAGGTTTTGTGGATTTAAAAAAAAAAAAAAAAATGGTCACGTGTCCCTACTTGCTCTTGGTATGTAAAAACTAGCGCCCTCTGAATTAGAGGAGGTAATCAAATGAGAGTTCAGTAGCATCAATAGTTTATTGGAAACTAGAATAGCTAACTTGTTGTCTGATAGGTTGAAAACAAAACTAAATAAGGAAGGTTGGATAGAAATTTGTTGCAGACATTTCCTCTTTCAACCCAAGAGTAAAACACAATTAAGATAATATCTCTTTATTGTGGATTTGTGTGTTTTTTTTTTTTTTTTTTTTTTTTTGTTTGTTTTTTCCCCCTTCCCTTTCTCATTTGCTAATTGGTTGTTTGGAGAACATTTCCTAACCCTCAGCTATAGCAAACGAATCATACAATTCCCTTCAGTTTTGAGATGTTATGACATAAACTTGCAGAAAAACAAATACACAAAGTCAATAACTTGAAATGTAATACTAACAGTGTCTTATTATTATCCTCATTGTTATAGAGGCATATACTTGAGATAGCTTCAATCATACTGACTTAAAAGGGACAATCTCAGCCTGTCCAGTGTTGTCATAAAGCAGCTCTTTTGGGGCTGCCTGTCATGGTGCTCTTATGATTCCATATGCAAAGATTTCTGTACATATTTTGTAAGATAAAAGCCCAGATTGAATTATGTTGGTAGATAAGAAAGCAGTGACTGTAAACATTCTCATTAATATACCTAAGAAGAAACGGCTTTAGCTTCTGAAATCCCAACTTGTGGCAAAAATAATGATGTAATTTTAAACAAAGGTCAGGGTTTTCCCTTCTGTCAGTGTAGTCAGAGCTTTCTTGTGACCAGTTTATCATTAGAAGAACTGTTTCCTGAGATACTTCCACATCGGTACTTTTCTTGGGTTTTTTTTTTTCTCTTGTATTTCTACTTGCCCAATAAATTCACACTGTATTATTACTCCTTTGATCATTCAGTTTAATAAGTCTGAACTTACTGTCTTTCACCACAGCCACAAGCTCACACATACACAATAGTAACTCAGACTGTAAGTGAACAAATGATTGATCTCAGTCTCATACATAAAAATGATCTGGTATTCATACAAAGCATTAAGGGTTTCGTCACGCAGATGAGGATCATGTAATCACATGTTATTTAAAAATGAGGAAGTTATTTTTAATAACTGCACTGAGTGGCGTTTTTAAACTGCACTTTATGTTGAGGATCACACCTCTGTCACTAAGTGATTCATAGTTGAAATCATTTCCATGGAATCTCTTGACTATGACTGCTGCTGTGAAGTATTTCATCAGTCGAAATGACCAAGGCGTTTCATCAGTTTACCTTGCAGCCGACCACCGCTTGTTACCCAAATCATCGTACAGTCCTTGTATGAGGACACCACGTCTCAGCAGGCTATGGAGGGACTCAGGACTTTCTTGGACAGTAGCTGTCACATCACTGGTTTGGTTCCTTATGGAAATGCTCCAGCCTCTAGGTCAGTTAGGGGAGCTAATCAACTTACATCAAGTAGACCTTTGCATAACACCTTGCAATTAGAGAAATTGTGGTTTAAATTGTGCTAATAACATATCTTTGATTGTAATATTGAAAACAATACTTACTATGTCACAAATTACCAGAAAGTTGCTAAGGAATTTTGCTTATAAGTACTTTACAGGGGATTTAACAAAATTTAGCAATTTTGAAAAGAAGGAAAATGTCTGCTACACTCTTTTGAATATTGATTTACTTCTTTTTTGTGTCTGTGTTAGCAATTAGATCAAACAGAATTAGAGACCTTTTTTTATCTTTCTTTTTAAATATTACAATATAGATAGTTAACAGCCACCATGTAAGTATAGACTATGTACTCTATATTGATCAGACAATTTGTTCTAAACAAAATTACCTTAAGGGGCAAATCAAAACATCTCACAAAACTCATTAAAGAGAACATGTTGTTTAAAGTAACACAACTTGTAGAAAACCTAACATTTCAGAAGTTGAGCATAAAGAAAACACATTTCTAAGAATAACTGATCATATTTAAATTGCGGGACATTTTATGTTTTTACAATTTTGGTTGTAACCTGGGCTGCACGGTGACGTGGTGGTTAGCCGTCCAGTGAGAAGGTCGCTAGTTCGAGCCTCGGCTGGGTGGAGTGTCGAACAGTGGCCCTTGCATGTTCTCTTCGTTTACACATGGGTTCTCTCCAGGTACTCCAGCTTCCTCCCATCATCCAAAGACATGCATGTTAGGTTAACTGGTCACTGGCCTAGGAATGAATGTGAGTGTGAGCGGTTGTTAGTCTCTCTGTGTTGGCCATGCCATGGACTGGCGACCTGTCCATGGTCTATCCTACCTCTCGCCTGCTAATTGCTGGAATAGGCTCCAGCTTCCCTGAGACCCTGAATTGGACTAAGCGGTATAGAAAATGGATGGATGGATAAATTGTGTTTTGCACGCTTGACACTCTAAATTCATAGTAGATTGAGGTATTTTTTTAATTCAATTATATTTAGATTACTCCCCTCTAGTGGCCAAGTTGAAGATGGCAGCCTTCCAGGATGTGGTGGATCGTGGGTGGATTCTAGGATCCACCCACTATCTAGTGATTTATCTAGTGATAAATTTACATCTATATCTGTAGGCTATATTTCTACTTTAGTTGTAGAGTAATAAAAGAGCAAAAGAAAAACATGCCAATGTTTATTTTTGTTTTGGGGCGCTCCCTAATTAAGTAATAAATTTGCCTTTTTGAAAAGCTAACTTCTTTAATGAAAGTAATAAACACACTCTTCTTGTAGTACATAAGCACTACCTTCCGTTTTACAACATTTTTTTTACTTTCCTCTTCCTCATCACATTTTGAATGGTGTTTTTTTTCTTTGTATATTATTATTTTCCTATTTAGAAGAACCCACAATGGCAAACATTTTAAAGGGTTCATTCTAAATAATTAAATAATCATTTATTGAGCAAAGTAGCTACATAATATTTGAAACATATCTTTAGATGAGATAATACATTTTCTAATATAACTTTGTGAATTAGAAACTGTTCCATCAAAGGGAAAATATTTTTTCGCAGTTGTGGCTCTGTTAGGGCACTTTATAACAGGTTTGCTCTTCATTCTTGATGTAAATTATTTTTTTCTCTTGATTCTAGGCCTTTGGACAAGCTTACTCTACCCACAGGAAGGTGGCAGCTGATGGGGAGAGCAGAGAGGAGTCCTTGATGCTGGAATCAGCTAGTAAGGAGGCTTTATACCAGCAGAAAGTCCTAGAGTTGCAGAATGAGCTCCGACAGGCCAAAGCATCCCTCTCCAGTGCCCAAGCGGAAAATGATCGCCTATCAACAATTGCTCTTGAGATGAGAGAGGTAACAATTAATGCCAGATGAATTTCTTAACATTTAAAATATATTATGGGCAGCCTTCACAATCAAATCCTCTTGTTATTTATTCTGATTCTTTTGTGAAGTTGCAGTCAGTTGAAAAAATGTTCTGAAAAGTAATTTGTAGAGTTACTGTAAAGTTATCTGAAAAATAATGAGAATTAACATATTTTTCTAAGCAGATGTATATTCTCAGGTATCAGAGTAGGATTCAAGCCTGTAAACATATTTGAAGTTGTGATGCAGACTAGTGATTTTTACTGCAAGATGTCTGTGTGGGTTGTGAAATGGGAGGAATTATGATGCAGTGGTCCACAGAGCCTGAAACAAAGGATGCTGTCTGTGGTGTATTGGTAAGTAGACCATGTCCTCCTCCTGCCATTTACTGCCAAGGTCTTACCCCCGTGGTATGTGAAACAAACTTCCCCCACAAAGACTGGACCATTCCACTGATGTAGTTCACAGTGTGCTGTTGCAAATGACACTACATTTCATTCAGTAACAGTGAACATAGATTTAAATTAGAGTTTGTGTTTGTGCCACCTGCAATAACATACCATTCTTTTGTTGTCCTTCTCATGTGCAGAATTCTGAGTTGGCAGAGCTGCAGCGCAGTCAGCTACGAGATGACATCAGAGAGTATAAAATTCGTGAGGCTCGTCTGTTGCAGGACTACAGTGAGCTGGAGGAGGAGAACATCTCTCTGCAGAAACAAGTGTCTGTGCTCAGACAGAATCAGGTGAGATGAACAGTACCAAACAAAATATTTTCCTGCACTTCTTTGGACAGAATGAATGAATGAGAATCGACTAATTAGATTTTTTTTTGTTTGTTTGTATGATAAACAATGGTTTTTGCAGTGAAAATAACTGCTGCTATTTTTATTGCTACTGGAAAATATTGTCCATGAGTACAATCACAGTACATCACTCGTACGAGTGAATTTATTTGTTTCTTCATTGTATCTTTAATCATCTGTATAGGTGGAATTTGAAGGTCTAAAACATGAGATCCGCCGTCTGGAGGAGGACTCCCAGTGTCTACACAGCCAGCTGGAGGAAGCCATGCGTCTGAGAGAAATCGCTGAGCGACAACTCACAGAAGCTTTAGAGACCATTAAGACAGAGCGGGAGCAGAAGGCATCACTACGCAAAGAGCTCTCCCACTACATGACCATCGGTGGCTCTGTGTACAGCAGCTCGTTCAATATCTCCACTGATGACCCCAAACTCTACGAGGATCCCTCGGCCATCCCTGAACCTGACAACGATGATCTGATAAGAGGCTTTGAGAACGGCTTAGTCAAGACAGGTGACAGTGATGAAGACAACAGAACTGTAGTGAACAAGAAAGGAGGGGCCTTCAAGCCAGCTCCAAGCCTGGTGGATGACCTGCTGAGTGAGCTCAACATCTCAGAGATACAGAAACTCAAACAACAGCTTGCGCAGGTATGAAATTAATGAGATGTGTTTGGATTGTAGACCTTTACTGTCTGATTGACTTGTTCAGTCTAAATCTGATTGATGTTTATATTATTTCTTGATAAAAGGCACCTGTGAAGTAGTTCTACAAATTAATGTGTGGTCCAAACATCTATCTAAACTGTGCAATCACATCAACAGGTATAGAGTTATAAGCTCAGCTTGCTGTTTATTTCATCACTTATAAAGCCAACATCTAAAGTCCTAATCTAATCTAATTGATTGTCAGATGATGGTTTTCAGTCATTCAGACATTAACTTTTCCTGTAATTTTTCTCAAAGCTTCATATGAGCATACCATGGTGTCTGTGCAATATTTGCATTTGAACAACATCGGACAGTACAACAGATTAGACATATTTCAGAAGTGCAGTAGTTGTGTAAAAGCATAGAAACGATGGACAGAAGCAGCTGAAAATATCACTCTTCACCATGTTGAAAAGGGATAACGGCCATTGTGCTCACAAATGTAGCAGCATTATTTTTACTGAGTTATCAGTTCAGCAAAGACGTGATGTTTATTTCTCCTGAGGACAAACTCTCTATTGTCACTGCTGTTTTTCCAGCTTAAAGGAAAAACACAATGACACAAAACGCTTTATGTCCTTGTAGAATTATAAATTTCTCATACTTAATTGTATTTTCCATAAAATTCACATCGAGCTAACACAAATGGAAAATAATGGTTAAAAAAATCAGGCTCAGGTAATGTGGAAAAAACAGTTCTGTTATTTATTCAGTCACATCCTCTGTGCGATTCGCCATGACAGCCAATCATACGTCAGATTAATCTACTACTGTGTGTCAGTCCATCAGTGTGACTGCAGCAGGAGTCACACTTGTGCTTCATTAAAAGAGACACATCATTGTTCAGTTTGTCAGATTAATGAAAGTCAGTGGCTGTCTGAATAGCAGTATTGTGTATTTACTGAATCAGTGAATGATTTTTATATAATTGCAGCTTTTAGGAAGTTATTTATTTATCTAAATATGGTGTTTGTTTAATTAGAAGTGAACATGGTATAAAAAGGACGCTGCCCTTAAAGAGGTCCATTGATTAATGGTTTAGGAGTCATCCATTAATTCCTGATAACAGATGCTTTGTCAGGTATTATTTTAATGGAACAGAAGAGGAGAGTTGATTGGACTGACTGTTTATTGCTGGACATATATTTGAGTGTTTGAGTGGATTCTAGCCTATTATTTATTCATTCATTTGCTTCTTAAAGCACATTGAGACATGTTATGTGCATCTTTTTCATGTGGCCAAAAGACTGCTATTGTTTGCATAATATTATTATTATTTGTAGTATTTGTTTTTATTAAAAGACCTCCAGCTGACCTAATGTGTCTCTATTTTTGTGCTAGGTCGAGCGGGAAAAAGTGGTCCTGAAAAACTCGTTGCAGGAGACTGAGAAGCAGCTGGAGCAGACTCGTAGCACGTTGTCTGAACAAAAAGAAAATATCAACAAGCTGTCTGAAAATCTAAGCGCAATGAGGAAACTTCAGGCCAGTAAGGAGCGCCAGTCTGCCCTAGACAGTGAGAAAGACAGGGACAGCCATGATGACGGGGATTATTACGAGCTTGACATCAACGGGCCTGAGATTCTGCAGTGTAAATACACTGTGGCAGTGTCTGAAGCCGGGGAATTGAGGCAAGAGCTGAAAGTACTAAAGGGACAGTACGAGGAGTGTCGAACGCGATATGAAGACGAGCGAGCACAGTTGGAGAGCGATGTTCTAGACTTGAGGTCAAAGTTGATGTCTTTGGAGAAGATTAGTCAAGCAGATAAAGCGGAGGTGTGTCGTCTGGAGAAGGAGCTTCGTCTGGTCAGTGAGGCAGCGGGAGAATCTCTTGGCAGTCTCAACGTGGCCCAAGATGAACTTATAGCTTTCAGTGAAGAGCTGGCAAATCTCTACAACCATGTGTGCATGTGCAACAATGAGACTCCAAACCGTGTCATGCTTGACTATTACAAGGAAGGCAAGGCTTTGGTAAGAAGGGGGCAAGAAGGGAAAGAGAACCAGTCTGTACTTCTCACCAGCGGGTTGATCACTGACTCTGAAACTGGAAAGTCAGATTCTAGCAACACCACTCTTACCACACCTGCAGCTCCAGAGCACCGCCCAGAACCCATGAACATCTATAACCTTGTAGCTATCATCAGGGACCAGATTCGTCACCTGCAGCAGGCAGTGGACCGCACGACAGAGCTGTCACGTCAGAGACTTGCCAATCTGGAGCTGAGCACAGTAGCAGATAAAGACAAAGAAGCTTGCATGGAAGAGATTCTCAAACTGAAGTCCCTGCTTAGCACCAAAAGGGAACAAATTGCCACTCTCAGAGCTGTTCTCAAGGCCAACAAACAGGTAAGTTTTGGGTGTACAAGATGTGTTTATGTGTACGCATACCTGCTGTATGAGGGGAAGAAAGTCTATTGTTTTTTTGATCTGCATTCCTTTGAGATAAACACAGAGTTTAGAATTGGCTTGAGGGCAAGAAATTAATGATGGTGCTTTATTTCATTTAGACAGCTGAGGTTGCCCTTGCCAATCTCAAGAGTAAGTATGACACTGAGAAAGCCATGGTGACGGAGACAATGATGAAGCTCCGTAATGAACTCAAGGCTCTGAAAGAGGATGCAGCCACTTTCTCCTCTCTGCGAGCCATGTTTGCTACAAGGTAGGAGGAGTCCTCTACTCTGCATGCATAATTAATGACTTAGATTTTACTCTTAAAAAAACATTAGAATAACCTCTAGTGATTATTATCTCTAATTATTTCAAGATAGAATATCAAAATTCTAGTGCTATTTGTGCTAAATTATTTCTTCTTTGTATGTCAATGAGAAAGACAGAGCATTGTGGGAACAGTCTGATGTAATAGGCAGCTAGCAGGAGCCTCATCCTCCCATCTGGAAAATGCTGTGTGGAGAAAATGGAGGAAACATATGAAGTTAATGGCAAATTGCTCCACCTGCTGGCAGTAATGTTTATCCCTATCCTCTCTTGTACTGCTTTCTTCACCTCCTCCCTCTTCCTCTCAGATGTGATGAGTATGTGATCCAGCTGGACGACATGCAGAGGCAGCTGGCTGCTGCTGAAGATGAAAAGAAGACGCTGAATTCTCTGCTACGTATGGCCATTCAGCAGAAACTGGCTTTAACTCAGCGTTTAGAGGATTTGGAGTTTGACCATGAGCAGGCGCGCCGCAACAGTGCCACAGCAGTAGGAGGCAAAGCCAAAACAAAGGGCAAGGGAGCTTCCTCCAACCACCATGTAAGTCAGAGATTGCACTGCAGAACCAGCATTGTCACAACGCATGGACCATGATTTTGCCTTAGGCTTTGAAGTCATTTAATTTGTAATGATGGGCCCCTGTTTTGTAGCCACTAGGACGTACATATTACAGGTAACTGTATATAATACACTGGTCAATTTACTATGTATTCTAGAGGTTACAGTATTAATATAGTTGAGGTGATTTAATGCTTTCTTTTGTCGGCCTTACGTATTTCTGCCATTATGAAATAAGATTCTTTGGGTGTGAACAGATACTATTTTAATGATAAAATTAGTCTGTATTATCTATTCATTTGTCTCAAGGAAGGCATACACTGACCAAACATTAGGTTTAAGAATTAGTCTTATTTCTGTGTGATATTTAGTTTATAGTTTATAGTTTATATAGCTTGAAGACTGACATAAATATATTTAAATCTTTATACAGTATTAGTGACTCAATGCTGAAGCCTGCATGCACAGCATCTCTTAGTTCTTTGGTTCTTGCTGCCATCTATTCTGTGCATCAAATATTCTAACTGCCTTAATAATAAACTGTAAAAAATGGACTTGCTGTATTCTTACTATTTTCTTTTGTTCTGTTCTTCTACTTGCAGTAAACCAATCAAGCCAAGTGTCCTTAAGGAAGTCCGTCAGAGTGTATGTGACAGTTGACAGTTGCTGTGCTCCGGGCTTCATCACTTTGATTATGATCCAAATCATATCATTACAAAGAAAAAAACATATCCACTAGTATTTGCCAAGAGCCTTTTGTTAAAGTGCCAAAACAAGTATGTAATATTCCCTCAAGTTTTATCAAACAGCGTGACTGTTAAAAATGACTCGATGCATCAGCTACACACTGTAGTATATCAGTCTTATAACAGTATACATCACTATGATTACTAAACCCGGAGAAGCGAGACGTATGGAGTGCTGATTACACATTACCTGTTACCCTGATTTAGCACTTTTTGTTTTTACTTATGTACTCTTAGCTAATTCCTCTATTCCACTAAAATTGTGCTTTTTTTTTTAAGTGTCACTTATTATTTGGGCTAGACCTCAGATTTTAAAGTGTCTAAATATATCTTAATATAATTTATTTCATATGAACAAAAACAGATATCTTGTGTTAGCTTTTAAAAAAAAAGAGACGATTTAACTTGCTGGTTAAAATCAAAGAGACAAATAAGCTTCTCTGCCTCTTTTGTCCTTTGGGCCTAGATTTGGATTTGCCTCTTACAGTCAAAATAAACAAGCAATGGCTTGTCATATTTTAAGCTAATAGCAAGATGTGTGTTGTTACTCTGACGCTACAGATGTAGAGCTCCAAGTGTAGGGTGTTGACTAGACTGGATGCTCTTTGTAGAATTAGCAAAGCTGTTACGAATACAAGTGAGCTTGTTATGACTGAAGAACAGTATTGTGATGCAAACTTATTTAAAATTTTACAAGTTAACGTCTGATGTTAAAAGTATTCATAAACTTTATTGATGAAGTTTTTAAAGAATTTTTAATACAATTTGTAAAAGTTCGAAGGCTTGAAATAAGTCTGCAGTGCCATTGTGTGTTTTGTTTTTTATAAGTGCAATTTGCAAACATGACTTAAAAAAAGTAAATGTTTGAGCTATAGGAGAACATTTTACAGATCATTGCTCACATTCATGTTCCTAATTGATTTTTACATGTTTTTACTATGACTGCAATTGTATTTATTTGTTTTCGTTCAGACTACGGGATTCATTGTCCTCTCTGTTTCATTAAGGAGTTTGAATCTAGTTGGCTGGATAATATTTTAGGAAGACTGGTGAAAAGAATACTAGCAAAATTCATGTCTGTTTGCTCCTGTTTCTGCTTCCACTGATGGCTGGTGAAGAAATAAATCTAACTTTCACAATTCTGGTGTATCTGGTGTTTCTAAGAGTTCTATCTTTCTAAGATATTAATTGTACAGTTTAATTTTTTACATTTTAATAAATAAATACACAAAATATTGATTTTTGGTATATACTGACAGATCCTCTGTGACTTAATTGCATATCACAAGGCAACTAAATACAAGGTTTGATATATTCTAAGTAGTTTATATTTAGTGTAAGATACTTTACACATATGGTTATTCTATATGGTCCAGTTTTCAAAGTAGCTTTATAAAATAGAAGATATTAAACGGACGTGTACTACTTTAAATTCCATATAATGTAAGCTAAATGAAATGTCTCGCATTGTAATTATGGCAGAGTAATATGTTTTGTTGAAAATAAATCCCTTATGTAATAAACACTTGGCTGCCTTACTGATAGCTGAACGGGAAACGTTTTTGCATTTTTGGAAGACGTTGGCGTAAGCCCATCCCTGTCAGCGTGCTGACGTCAGTGGGCGTATCCAAACAGAGGACAGAGGGGACTCCACAATGGGAGGTTTGTGTCTTTCTTCAATTAAATTAGAAAGTTGCGCTCGTTGTACCACAAAATGTAGCCTTTCGGTTGGATATCCTCCCTTGGCGTCCAGGTCAAGAACATAACTACAACACTAACGACCTAAAAGGTGTCTTCGCTTTGTTAATGGCTGTGGGACGTCTCATTTCAAGTCTTAGAGGTTTCTGAAAAGTTCACCAACAACGAGTTTGACAGACTTGTTGAATACTAGCTGTCCATTAATGTATTTTTGTAGTCTTCCCGATCTACCATTCCTTTACTTCATCCTCACATATTTACAACAACAAATAATAATAATTTACGACAATGCCCGATCTATTATGCCCACCAGTAATGGGCAGATTACTTCAAATTTGCAGTGAAACTGATAGTCAGACAACTGCATGTATACCTTTTATGAGTTTTCTTTTTCCTTCACAACACGGACAGACAGTTTTCATGAGCAGCTGATGGAGGACAGCGCCTTCCTCAAAGCTGAAAGAAGACTGGACACAGAGCTGGTGGACAAACTCATCCTACAGCTCAACAGAATCTATCCACAGATCCTCACAGACAAGGAAGCCACTAAAGTAAGTCCCCTTACTAATACAATCATTATTTTTATAGCCTGCTGGTATATGTACAAGGGAACCATGAAGTAATGATATACAATCTTTAATGCCGTAGCCTGTATAATATTCTCGTATTACTGGTATATTAACTTGAAAGCAATAGATTATGTTGTAGTTGTATATGTACTGAATTTACGACTTTACATTTTATACAGTAATTGTAGGGCCCATGCAAGACTTAGACAAAAGCCAAATCTCCAGCTGTAAGACAAATGTAATACAAATAGTCAAAATATTCAGTATCAAAGTTATTTAATCCACATGAATTAGAAAAATGAAGTATCATAAGAACAAGTAGCCTAAGTCTAATTTAAGCAAGCTTACTTCTTATTTCCAGGACTTTGTGTATTTATTTATGCTCCATCGCTGCATGTAAAATCATTTCCACACAAATACTTGGTCAGCTAGTTCAAGCATCAGATGGTCCTGCACAAATACTGTGTTTCAAACAATATATCAAGGATGTTGTGTCTGTGGGGCACTAATTATGAGGTCATGTAAAATGTAAGAATAAATTACATTTTAATAATTTACCATTACTTTTTTTAAGACTATAACCAGATATGCCTTTAGGGGACCAGACAACCTGCAAAAGTGAACATAACAGTTCTTTTGTGTGATAAAAATGCAGTAAAGGGATTTAATAAATCACCACTACATTTATTTGCAAATTCACTGCAGTTTGTGTTTGATGCAAATGACCATGCATATATTGTTTCTAATAACTTGTTAATAAATATTCTAACTTAATCAGTAACAAGACAAACATAAAAGTACCAAAAAATGTCAAGAAATGTAAGCCCTGTATAATGTTGAAGAAACATAACTGTAGGTTATAAGTAAAGACACAGTTGGTGATTATTGTACTGATGTATCTGCCAGTAGTCCCTGTTGCTATAACTGTGGAGGGTCAAACTCTTTTTACTGAGGTGCAGGAGGTGGATATGGATATTGTGGTTTCTGGTTGTTACACATGGTCAAATTGGTCATAACACTGGTGCAAATACACTGTTGGAGAGTGATGGACATTTACTGCTCTGGCTACTTTTCTGGTGGCCTGCCATCCTTTCAGGATTCCAATGTCAGGAGCTCTTTCAGGTTGCCCCAATTAATGGCATTCTGTCAAGTTGTCCAAACCTGTCTTTTTTTTATAGTATTGGGCATGTTTGACAGAGGAGTAGTCATTTGGGATTAGTTAGATAAAGGCAATGTAACCTTTTTCCCCAAATGCTGGGTTCTGAGACACAGGACTACTCACAATAATCACAGTAGTCAGTGTATAATCAGTAAAGCTATTTTTCTTAAAATATAAGCACTTTTCTCAAATTGAGCCATAATAGATTAATGCTTTATTAAATCCTGGAGTGTGTTTTGCCATAACAGTTGTTAACTTTTCTTCAGTTCAGAAACTTGGACGTCCCTACAAGTGTCCGTTTGGGTGAGCTCCTGACTTACTTGCAGGGGAAAGGTGAGGAAGCATGTAGGGAGTTTTACAGAGCTCTTCACCTCCATGTGGAAGAGGTATACTACAGCTTACCTACACGGCTCCGACTCAGAGGTTAGTCCCCAAAAACTGCCTCCTTGTTTCATCTCATTCACATATCCATTTTTTATTTGAACAATTCACAATCAGTTGGATTTATCCATGTATACCAGACATTTTTGACAGTATATTTCATCCTGTTCCCAGATTCATTAGATCCACTCACATTTCCAAACATCCAGCAACGGAAACATGTTCTGAATGACAGAGGTAATGTGAAGGTTACACTTGACATGTTGTTGTGTGTGGATTGTTGACATTTGTACTGTTTGTAGACGCTATATCGTTCAGTAAATCAAATGTCCTCTATTGGAAAACACTGTATTGCATTTAAGTTGCATTGTTTTTAATGTTTTTTCAAATGCAGATTTAATTTTAAATACTTATTTTACAGCATGCTTTAGTCTTAATGGATTCATTTTAATCATATACAATACTGCTTTCAAGAATTAAATGAAGTGGATGGCATTATGTGGACCTGCAGAAACCAAATAGGACTTATATCAGCACCACAAAGACTTATTCATTTTACACTCACAAGCGCATAGTCTAAAGCAGATTTCTATATTCTTGTGTGCATACATGTTTCCAGGTCCCATCTTCTTCCTGGGCTGTTTCAGCTTTGCTGTGGGAATGGCTTTACTCTATTACTACGGCGGTAAATTGTTCCCCAATTTTCCTGGCAATGCCTTTACATTGA
Organism: Melanotaenia boesemani; assembly: GCF_017639745.1. NCBI lineage: Eukaryota > Metazoa > Chordata > Actinopteri > Atheriniformes > Melanotaeniidae > Melanotaenia > Melanotaenia boesemani. Next base: position 28,441,904 of record NC_055684.1, on the reverse strand, counting down.
TTTGATATTGTTTGTATCATTTGGTAGTTCATGTGTAGATGCAAAATCCAATTCATCATCAGATTGTAATCTTTTGATACTAAGAAACTGCCTTTTATTTCTGTAGAAACTAAAGTATCGGGAGGCAGCCGGGCCCTTGGGATGGCAGCTCTTGGTCTGAAAAAGAAAGCACAGGAGGTTCTTATATGGTACACTGAAGAAGGCCTCATGAAGTAGTGGGTGACCCCATTACACGTGGTGCTTTTGGAATTTCTGACACTACCAAAGCATTTACTATAAATCTCAAGTGTTCAATACTAATTTTGTACACAGTGTGTATTATATACATGCTTTTGCTCTGAAATGAGATGGGCAGGAGAGATTTGGCACTTTCTTTTTTTCCTTAATGTCTTTTTTGGTTTAAAGGGATTAACACACTTTAAAACTTTTTCAAGTGCATAATGCAATCAACAGTTTGTCAAATTGCTCAAAACATTTAGCTGTTGTGACTTGATTTTTTTTTCTTTGTTTGTTTGTTTAGCCAAATCTCCACGTATTATTTACTTTAATGTAAGTCTGTCAAAAATTGACGTGAGGCTTCTTTGTGCCCCCACACAGTCAGTAAAAGACAACCTGGTTATGAACCATGGCCGCCATCTTGCGGGCAAAAAGGGCGCTACATCATCCAGAATGTAACAAGTCTATTAATTTCGTTCTTCTTTGGACAGTGAAAAAGAGAGAGAAAATAATTTATCAGGATCATCCGAGACATCGTCGAGTGTGTAAAACAACAATTAAGATGTAGTAAACGCGTAATTATTATCACGTGATACCACTTACCAATGAAATCCCGTGCTCTGAGAGCAGTGCATTGTGGGTGGAATGGCGATTGACCAAAATACATAAATATTCGAATATAAATGTAATAAAAATAAACCTTTATTATAATCTGACTATTTAAGGACAATATTAAATAGTTAAAGCTAGTATATTTGCCTTAAAAATTTGAAAATAAACCATGAGTGAAACTAATTCCTGTAATCGTCGGTATATATACGATGTCCTCGTAGTCAGGAAGCGTGTTGTATGAAAGGAGAGAAGGTTAGCACTCCCCTTGACAAGGATGGAATTGGCCCTTGTGGCCTGCAACACACATACGGTTAAGGCATTGCCACTTACTTCGTGGCATCTCTAACCAATTTTTTTGTTGGTCAAACGCTCTAATATGGTTGGAAATCGCATCATTGTATTACCATCTGTGTACATATCTAGAACACCATCCTCTGTTTTCCGAAGTACGGAAGCACCACTCGTTATTTTCCTTTGTCTGTGTTTCCGCTTATAGGACTGGCAGGATGGACTTTTTTTTTTCTCTTGTGCTGCGACAGCAGTTAGTCACCACCTAACACCACGCAAGAAGTTGCTCAAGTCTTTATACCCGGTCTCACGACACTCTCTCAGATATTTAATTGTAATTCGAGCGTCAGTTTAATAAATTGAACCCAAGTTTGTGATAAACATTGTTTCTTAAAGTATGGACACTTTTTTTTCATCTACAGCCTAATGTGCCTCATTACTGACTAAAATGTTACAAGTTTTTGATGGCTCTATTTTGCATAAAGTTTAGCAAGCTTGCACCAAAATTACAAGCTGATAAAGTTTTATAGTTTTTCCGAAGTGATTTGTAAATGATTTATTTCAAATTCATGGCATAGAGATGGGTTTGCCAAAATAACTATGTAAAGAAGCTGTTAGGTGGTACAAAGGTCAGAATTTCTGGTGCCCATAAGAGGCACATAAACATATTTTGCAGCTAACGTGTCTCTGATTAATTTGTAATGTTATTCTAAAGGGAAATTACAGCCTTTCGGGGACTGTCCAATAATATATACTCATTGATTCTTGTCAAAATTTATGTGTGTTGTGTCCCAGAGAAATGCCTTAAATGAGCAAGTGCCATCATTTCTTAGACCTTTGTCTTTGTATAAGAAAATAAAAACTATGCAGAATTAAAAACCAAACACCAAGCTTGTGACTTTGTTTTATTTACAAATTTCATTGAAATTGTCAATGTGTAATACTATATTTTAAGCTAAGAATATTTTGATCCTTAAAAAAGTGATAAAAAAATAATGCTTCAAAGCAAATGGACACACAGACATGAACTAATGTACATGTAAATCATTTTAAAAAATACACTTTGCATAGCATTTATAAAAGACAAAAAGTAAGGTACACTTAATTAAATAAGATTTGAAGCATTGTAAACATTACATTTGCCCCCACAGAAAAGTTCTAGTACAGTATATTGTTTCATGTCAGGGTAGATGAATCCTGTTGCACTCATTCAGAGTTTTATTTTATTTGGATTATGCTGTTTTGATTTGGTTTTATTTATTACTAAATAAAATAAAGGGATGATAAGAAAAAACCCTACAACATAACAAGTGGAAGTCTTTTGTTTAGCAAACCATCACAGTGGTTGTGACTTACACAGTCTGAACAGATATTTTATGAGTAAAGGAGTTAGTTGCATCAGTAACCTGAGCATGATGGGAGGTAAAAAAGAGCTGACTGATATCACTTATCCCAGACTGGCCAGAGATGGAGAAACAGGGAACTCCTCCAACATATGTATACACAAGGAGCAGACAGCATAACTTGACCATCTAGTTGGTAGAATATGACTCTCTGTAGACGATAACGTTAAAGTCTTGATCAGCTTCCAATGAGTCACGGAAAGAATTAGAAATTAATCAAGAATTCTCAATGGGCCGCTGCACGCCGAAGGCTGTGATGAAGACGTTGACTACAACTATGATGAAGACAAAGGCTGTGGCAACATTCTCCAAGATGTTCAGCTTGTAGTGCATGTTTTCATCGTTTAGATCCCATTTCACTGGAAAAAAAAGGGAACATAACATGAAGAAATTACTGGACAGTTGGAGTATTATCTTTTTTCCACCAGGGGTCAGCACAGAGTTTAACTGTGACATCAGTTTTGAAGCAATTATGGCTGAAGGGTATGATAAAGTAACAGCATCTGACAGTTGAATAATTATCTGCCTCTTCCATTGGGACATTATCTGGTTCAATGATCTTGGAATGAAACGTGTTTAAGCCCGTTTTTAACAGGAAAAGCTTTTCACATTAATGCAGGCGTTATTAATTTTCCTGAGTATATCCTCCAAATAATGAAGACAGCTATTTAAAATTGGAACCAGCTGACAGCAGAGGAGAGTTAGAGGCATTTCTTCCTGTTGTGGCTCTCTACACTCAGCTCTCTCTCACAATAGTATTCTCTGTTGGGATAAGATAAGAATAAAGCTGGAGGGGAGGAGGGGTGCTCCCTGAGCGAGGAAGAAAAAATCCCTCTCCAAACCTTAGTTACTCTAATTGACCTCTTTTAAACTTTTTTTTTTATCATTTACAGTAAAAACCTTTGTGTCATTGAAATGATTCCAAGGTATTTGTCAGTGATAAAGGTAAATAAAAGTTAGTAAAATATGTTTCTGCAGAGTTTAAAGTCTGAAAAATCCCTGTAAACCTGCCAGGAAAGTGATTAGGCCTCATGTCTAAAACATGTAAATAACTCAGCAAATGACTAAAACTAACTAACTAACTAAAATGTTATTCACCACTGTGCTTACTAATGCAGTTTAAATAGTCTTTTTTGGCTTGGTAGAAGATTTCAGCTGCTCAACAGGCTGACAGCCTCTTTTTTTCTATTTCATTAAACACTTTTTCTTTGTAGGTGACAGGTTGGACTTCAGGCAGACCCGTTTACCAGCCAGAGCCATACTGCTGTAATACATGCAGAAATGATTTGCCTGTCTTGCTGTATTAGACAAAGTCTTGCTGGAAAAAGAAGTAATCTGCATGGCAGCATACGCCATTCCAACCGTGACCCCCATCCTATCACAGATACTGGCTTTTGAACTGTGCTTTTAACTGGGTGGGTCTGCTCCTTCTTAGTCTCTACAGGAATAAAGTGTTTGTGATTTCTATAAACAATTCAGATTTTGATTAGTTAGACCTTCTGACAGTTTTGCAAGTGGCTTCAGTCCATCTCAACTGAGCCCGGCCCTCCAGAAAACAGCAATGTTTCCTGTTTATATGCGTCCTTTTTTCTTTGCATAGTTGACTGTGAACTGAGATGAGGATGAAGTGATGAACTGTGATCACTGTCAGTGATTCTCACAAATATTCTGAAATCCATGGAGTGATTTCTCCTACAGAATTATGTCTGGTTTTACTGCAGGCCTGTCTAAGGGCCTAAGGATTGAGGCTGTTCAGCACTGGTTTTCAGTCTTGTCCCTGGGACATTTTCTGGAATATCTGAATCTTCAGTTAAATTTATATGAGATGATGAAATCCTCTTATTCTTTACCATTTTATTTTCTGAAAAAATAACCTTAATTATTAAACTATTTGACAAAGCAGTCTTTTCAAAGAGGTGAGCCTCTTCTGATATTTACTATGGGAGGTTCACCCTCTGGACTTCAAAACTTACCTATAAAAATTAGTATAACTCCCACCATGATTTGTAGGATGAGAGAGATACTTATGAGAGTAATGAGGGGCACATAGAAGCTGAAGTTTGATCCTTGTTCCAGCACAGCTTTCAGCTGCGAGGCATTAGCCATGAGCAGGGCCACGTCCAGCATGCTCTCTGCGGCGCTCTTCTTGTTGGCATAATGGTTCATGTTCAGGGACCTGTGCTGCCTCCTCCGGTTTTCATGCAGAGCAGCCTGAACACAAACACAAATCCTGATATCAGCATCACAAAGACAAAGTCACACCATGAAGATAAAAGCCTTTTTAATGATCCATTTCCTATTGGCTGGTGAAGGATTTGGTGTTTTACTGCAATAGAGTCCCTTAAAATTAATACAAACTCTTCTGGCATCCTTGAAAATAAGGGTTTGGAGGAGGGATCGCACCACTGGCATAGAGACAAACAACCATGCATGCCAACACTCACTCTTAGGGAACATTGAGAAATACAAATTAACTTAGTAAGTACTATTTTGGACTTTAGGAGGAAGCTAACCCTAACCTACGCATACACGGGGAGTCCTTTGATGCACTGCTGTCACTTTAAACTGGCCAGAAAATACATTTGTCCATCATGGGTAAAACACATTGTGACTCAATTTCCATCAAAACCAAAATCAAAAATGATAAAAATCAAAATGACGATCTAAATGGACTCAATACATTCAGACAAATAGATCCTGTATAGTGCAATCCAGGTTTTTTTTTTGTTGTTTTTTTTGTGGAAAAGGAAGTGAAAGTGTTTTCTTGCTGAACAGAAAAATCCATAACTCAAAAGGTCACTAAACTTAGGTCAAATATAAAATGTCAAACTGCTGGCCGGGTCACAACCTTGCTTTTTATGCTCCCCTCCTAAATACAGTGTAACACCACTCATAGCTACACTCTCGTGTATTATTATTGAAATATTATTAAATATTCAATTTGTGCGGCCTGAACACAAATCCTGATACCAGCATCACATAGACAAAGTCACACCATGAAGATAAAAGCCTTTTTAATGATCCATTTCCTATTGGCTGGTGAAGGATTTGGTGTTTTACTGCAATAGAGTCTCTTAGAGTTTATACAAACTCTTCTAGCATCCTTGAAAATAAGGGTTTGTAGGAGGGATCGCACCACTGGCATAGAGACAAACAACCATGCATGCCAACACTCACTCTTAGGGTACATTTAGAAATACAAATTAACTTAATAAGTATTATTTTGTACTTTAGGAGGAAGCTAACCCTAACCTACGCATACATGGGGAGTCCTTTGATGCACTGCTGTCACTTTAAAGTGGCCAGAAAACCCATTTGTCCATCATGGGTAAAACACATTGTGACTTTCCGTCAAAACTGAAATCAAAAACAATAAAACAAAACAAAAAAAAAAGAATATCTAAATGGACTCAATACATTCAGACCCAAGCACAGGGTATTTGGGAGATAATAAATCCAGTTATATAAAACATCTGCAAGTGTTACTTCATTTCTTCATATACTATTTTCAGAATGACTCAACTCTTTCTCAGAAAATCTAAACTTAAGTTATTGGTAGGTCAAATATAATATGTCAAACACTGGCCGGGTCACAGACTTGCTATGTATGCCCCCCTCCTAAATACACTAGAGAAAAGGAAGCGATGACACTTAACAAGAGTTTAGAAAGAAGTACACAAGTCGACCACAATGAAAGCATAAAAAATGATGCAGCTGTAACACCACTCATAGCTACACACTCATTTATATTATTAAAGGGACATTATTAAATAGCCAATGTCATTTCTAAAATGAAGTAAAAACATAGAAGCCTTTCACCTATATACACCACCTTATTCTACAAGAAAAAAAAACCCATAAAATTATAATGTGTGGTTTATGGTTCATTTAAAAACATTTAAAAGATTACATAATGGTAAACTAATGTGCCTTCAAATGAGCTTATTCCAGTTTCTTTACACCATAAAGATAAAGGCCTTTCATGACCTATTTCCTCTTGACTGGTGAAACATTTGCTATTTGGCTGCAATAGAGTCCCTTAAAATTAATACAAACTCTTCTGGCATCATTGAAAATAAGTGTTCAGGGGAGAGATCGCACCATGGACATGCCATTTCTCAATCAGCCAACTTAGAGACAAACAACCACGTAAACCAACACTCACTCTTAGGGTACATTTAGAATTACAAATTAACTAAAGAAGTATTATTTTGGACTTTAGGAGGAAGCTAACCCTAACCTACGCATACACGGGGAGTCCTTTGATGCACTGCTGTAGTTTCACTTGTGTGAAACTGGTCTTGAAAACATAACTTTAATGTGGAGCTGATAAGCTGAGAAGCAGAAGTGTTCTGCTTCTGCCGTCACACTGGAATTTTATTTTCATTTTAAATTTGCCAGAGAATGCATTTGTCCATCACAGAAAAAAAAAACACATTGTGACATCATTTCCATGAAAACTGAAATCAAAGACAACTAGAATGATGACACTTAACAAGAATTTAGAAAGAAGTACACAAGTCGACCACACTGAAAGCATAAAAAATGATGCAGTTGTAACACCACTCAGCTACACACTCATGTACTGTATATCATTAAAGGGACATTATTAAATAGTCAATGTCATTTCTAAAATAAAGCAAAATAACATAGAAGCCTTTTCACCTATCTCCACCACCTTATTCTACAAACCCATAAAAATGATGATGTGATGTTTATGGTTTACTTTAAAATATTTAAAAGATTGCATCATGGCAAACGAATGTGCCTTCCTATGAGCTTATTCCAGTTTCCTCTGGGTGAAGCTGAATGAATGAATGGTGACCTTGTGCCCAGGTTGGCAACATCACACACTGAGGTCCAGCTCTGCATTCCTCGTTCAGCAGCTGTGAAAACCTGTCGGGCCACAGAGGAAAGAAAAGCTCTTGTGGTGGACCAGCACGAGTGTGTGGAGGCCGCGGCCTGCCTGTCACGCATACACACATCAGCGTGTGCGTACTTTGACCTCTTAAACTGTTAACAACTTCATTTTCACTTGCTGAGGTTTATTTTTTACCATATTGTGATAGTTTCACTATTACTCAGGTTTTCTGGTTAAATTTAGTTTTTGTTGAGTTCCTCTCACTAAAGAAGCTGTTTGCGTTAATAATGTGTGCTTGTATAGATACGGTGATATTGGGTTTAATACTAACTTGCACTGACATTGTCTCTAAGTTTTGAGCAAGACAGAAAGTCTTAAATTTAGCATATCATATATAATTTTTGCATTGGTTTTTTATGAAAATAGGATGCTTACATTCAATATATTAACAATTAAGATTACATTAATGATAAAAAAGAAATGCTACAGCAACATAATCATTTAATTTGGCCTCATTTTCTTTTATAACTACCAAAAGATACAAAATAATGCATGACGGGTTCAAGACAGCTTCAAATAGTTATTTCCAAAATAAAATTATAACAATATTCAATTTTAGACAATTTTAGAAACCAAACTGACTAAAACTTAAGTTAATCTGATATTAATGGTTGACAGACGATAACTTCCCCCCTCAATACTTGAGTAATACCTCTGAGGTTACTTCACAGAAGATCCTGTTGATCATTACCAAAACTTAACTGTGTTGTTTGGTTGCGCATTGTTGCTTTTCAAAGTCTTTTCTATGGCTGTTTTGTTTGTGTGTGTGTGTGCATGTGTGTGTGTTGGCAGATGCATGAACACCATGCCTGACAGTAGACATGAGCTAATTTTCACTGCCTTTTTCTGCAGTAGTGCACCTGCATGTCCCAGTTACAACACTGCCACTTCTCATTTCAAGTGTCTATGTGTGTTGTGTTTGGTGACAATCTATTCTTAGTCTGTTCAACTTTGAGGTTATATTATGCAATAAAGCACGGTGAAAGGAAGTATTTTGATTTTTCATTTAAGTAAAAAGAACCAATACTCTCCAATGTTAAAAAATGAAACTTTATAGGAAGATGTCCTACATTGAGAAGTCTACTTAGTTAAAGTACTGGTTTAGTCACCGACTATATTTTTACATATCAAATTATAAATAATTTACATTAACTCATCAGTGCATCATCACTTGTTACACAGTTACACACATAAATCTGAGGCATTGCCAGGTTATTAACACGAGGAACTAATTTCCTATCTTAATATATATTCAACTTTTTCCTTAATATCTGACTTTAGGCGAGACAGTTTATCATTTTCTAAAGTTCAATCATGAGATAAGTTCAGAGGGATGCTCCTAACAACTCCAGCATCTAAGCTGTGATCCCATAAAGTTACTTTGTGTGAGACATCAGAAAAGGTTGGTCATAGCTGTAAGTAGTACAGATACTTCTCACGTTTACTGTTATTAAAATATTTCTCTTAAAAGTCACTTGTATGTGATTTACAGTGTCAAATAAAGGGAGGGGCCTATGTTGTTTCGCTCTGAAACAAAGTGAAGTAAAACTAGAGAAGCCTAAGATGAATATGGTATGGTATAAGTATCTAAAAGTAAAAATAAATTTTGGATCCCTGATTTGGGTCAGTGGCTGGCCCACCTGATCTCAGGGAGTAGCCTGATGATTGAACACTACACCCACACACGGTGCCCGTATCGCATGGCATTAAGTGTAAACTGACCCTTACCAGAGCAGACAAAGACGGAAACAAACTCCTCTCGTTACACAAACAAGAAAACTTTATGAAAATGTCAAACGAGCCCAGAAATAACCACGTTGAGCTGAAACGCGGACGCTGTTGATAAAAGTGTCCACTAACTCTGACTTCAAAACAGTCGATATCACACTTGTTAAGTTTTAACAACAAAATATGCCTGAATGGATGCGAGACGGATAAATACCACGACAGCCTTACACTTTCTCTCTTAACCGAATATCTCCCGTTTACCAGGAGCTCTTTCAATGGGAATTAATGCATGACTGACCAGGATATGACGGGCTTAGCATTGGGAACACTGGGATATCTGCTGCCCTTCCCAACGGGACTCCTTTCTGCTGTTGCCTTACCTCCGCCTCAATGTGTAGGTCAGCATCACCGTTCATTTCAAAGTTCTCAGAAGCCATGTCTTATCTTTGAGTCTCCAAAAGATTGATCATGTAGCTTCAATGAGGGCTTCCAGTGGGCCGCTGCCGGAGTTAAAACAACAAGCTGTCGAGAGACGATGCATATAAAAGGGTGCTGCTGCTGAGAGGGCAAAAAGGGAAGATTATCTGGCTACTTTATACCGCCCCTCCAACATGGGGGCGGCTGCTGCGCACTGTTGGATGAAGTGTGAACAGGGCGTTCCTCTCACTATCAAAGCTGTTTGGGTTAAATCATCATTAAATCACATTTAAAGTAATGTGCTTAGGTAATGAAGATGGGGACTGTGAAACGATTATTTCACTTTGTCTGCCGCAGACCTTTCCAGTGATATGACTTTGCTGCCACCTAGTGTATTAACTGAGATATTACATGCAGGACACACAAGCGTCCAGAAGACCGCAATTAAACATTTAAAGAGAAAGGTCATTGGAAGCATGACTGGACGGGAACCGGCCCAGGCAGTCAAGGAGGCTCAGGTTCTGCTTGAAATGTTTGATACTATCTTTGTTGAAAGGCCAATCAAGCTGCCACTGACACACTGAACAATCTCGAAAAAACTTAATCTGAAAAAACATAAATACCAAATACCAAAATAGTTGTAATAAACCAACAACAAATGGATGCAACAGATATCAGAGGCATGCAGGAGCTAGAAATAGTGGCTCAGAATGACAAAACCAGCTAAGAGGAGATGCAAAAGGACCATGAGTCATGCTACATCTTAACTGATGTGTTAAATTACTCCAAAGGGACACAAAACAACCACAAGAATAAAAGATCACCAAAAGGACACTGTTTGATGCCTTTCTTTCCTATGTGAGACAAAAGACTTTTTGTGTTTGCAACTGCCATGAGCTGCTCTTTAAAAGTTAATAGCCTATCCTTGATAATATTATTTCAAATATGTTAACAGAATTTTGTTTATGACATTGAAAAGGGCTCAAAGCTGTTTTTCGGTTTCATGACTCCCTGTATTTTTCACACTGATTCTAACCAAAGTTAACTGATCCTGCTGGGCCTTGCAATGAGCTAAATGTATTGATTGGCCACCCCACACTAACTTCTGCCCTATATCAATCACCTCATTAAAAAAAAAAATCCTGCTACACCACTAAGCAAGTGTTTTAAAACTAACAGAACTGCTACAAACAAACAAATAAACAAAAAGAGAACACAAGACTAAGTGAACATGACCCAAGAAATGTTAAATATATTATAAATAACTGCAGACATGAAGTAGCCAAAAGAAGAAAAGAAAGGACAAAAAGGCATGCAAAACAAGTTCGAATATGCAATAAATAAAAATATTTTCAAAAGACACATAAAAAAAGAAAATGACCATAAATTGGCTATACAGAGAGAAAGTTAAAAGCAAGAGTACCAGCTTTGCAGACACAGTAAGTATAGATTTAAAAGACTGCAACCAAAGACAAAAGATACAAGGGCAAATGTTACAAAACCTGCAAAGAGAGACAAAATTACCACTTTAAAACTATAAAATATTATAAAAAAAATAATTCAAACAAATCCAATATGGGCAAAAGTTGGGACTTTAAAAAAACTAAGCAGAGTTGACATTAAAAATTGTTCTTTGACAGCGACACCTAAATAGCCGTATTTTAGCAACAAAATAAACAGATTCATGTGATGGATGGATGTCTGGTGTATCCTGCCTTCATCTGACAACAGCTGGGATAGGCTGAATAGATGGGACAATGACTATTTTAGCATTTGCCATAAAAACTCACAAAACTACAAATAAATCAGAAACAAGGTTTATAAATGATAAATAAATCAGATAATCAATGACAGCCTATGATTTTTTGGAAGAAGAAGAAGACATTTTACTTTATTACTCCCATCTGGGAAATTAGACACTGAATTTACCCATCTGTAGATTTACTACAAAGAAGTGGGTTGCCATAAAATCTACCAACAATATGTGGTTTTACCCCTCTCCTATAAATCTTGTCTGTATTTTCCAGATGTGTTCAAGCAAAGCTGACAAACCAGAAGTCTTTGGGCTTTTAAGCTATGTGGGATAAATTTATATATCATACACTACCAGTAAAAAGTCTGGACACATTTTCCAATTAGAGCTGCCTCTTAAACATTCAAAGCTGTCCCTGGTCAACCCAGGTTGAGCTCTGTAGAAAAAAAAAGAACATGGTGACTTTTAAAAATTCCTTCAATATAATTACCTAGTTTGTGACTACAGTTTAGGATGAGAGGAGACTAAGGTTCACATCAAATCATACATTATGTGGATTGCTCTAAGAGGAATACTGTGGGGTTAGAACATTTGAAAGTGAAATAAAGAGATTTTGTGTCACACGAGTGGAATGAGAATAGAGTGGATTTAATAGCTACAGTGTCTGAACGTTCCTCTATTGTGGGTTCTTGGGTTTTTGTGAATTTCACCGTGTGATGACATAATTAGATTTTTGTTGAACAAAAACCATAAGAAAATGTGCCGAAGCTTGCGATTATTTCTTTACTTATTTAATATTTTTTCATTGATAAAGTTTTATTGTTTTTGTTTTTGCAGGATTTAAGGGAAATCTCAATTTTATTATCCGATCACTTCCTGTGATAAATCGTAAATTCTTCTAAAACACATGGACTGAAATCCTCACTCAATGTCAACCTAAAAAAATGAATAAAAAGGAAAAAAAAAGGAGAAAATGACAAGTTATTGTTTATAATTGTACATCAGCCACACATGATCTAAATGGGATGCCGCTGCCCAAGCAGGCATCTTTTAAAACTGGCATGATCATCCCACCATTGGAGGTTTAGCGCGTCATGATGAGGGCGGCTGACAGTGTGGTCCATGCAGCCAGTGTCAGGGGAGGGTAGAGTGCTGCCTGAAAGCGTGCAGAGTTATTGGATACGTGTTGTTGCTAGGGGCGTGGGTTGTGTCATGGAAGTGATTATAGTTTTCCAAAACCTTAAGGAAAGAGATGGAATAGAGAGTGGTCATATCAGCTTGATGATTCACTGAGAGCCGCCTGATCCAACCTGAGGGGAACTGTGTCGCAGTGAGCGTAATCTGATAAGCGCTTCTATAGATCCAGGATGACATTATTGGGGAGGAAAAGTAGGTGAGGATTATTAAACGAAGATCACACTTGTCGGAACCGATTCAGATTTCCACGCGGAAGTGTTGCCATCCCAAGTCCGGGTAAATGAGGAGTACGTGCAGGGAAAGGCTGCTGCGCACTCGGGCGTCCCGTCCGTGATGTTGCTCTGGAGCGGCTTGTGCGTGGCACCATTTAAACATCCTGGCCTGTAGGCCGGTGATCTGTCTGCGGAGCATATTTTATAGTGTGCGCTGGATATCATGCAATGTGGAGGGAACTGATTTCGTGAGCTCATACTGGCAATGACATCAGGTTTAACTCGGATAACTCAGTGGTGTATTGCAGCAAGGTGGACCGGGGCGTGAGGTGGCGAAGAGCCATGCCTGCATCCTCCGAACTGGATATTTTAAGAGGATGATCTGTGTCCAAAAAAATATCAAGGCATTAGGCCATACATCCTGTGCAGGCGAACTGCGTCACTGCAAGTGTTGCAGGTAGACAGCAAACTCCCACCAGCTGGAGAGTAACGTGCTCGTCATCCTCCCCTGCACGATGTCACCGGTCAGTGTTTAACGATTTAACAGGGATGAATTCGGAGGAGGATTCAAGCAAAGATCCGCCACTGGGATCCACATTTTCCTCGGCACCGAATTTAGACGCGGATATTAATGCAAATGCCTGCAGGCCTGTGTATGAGAACGGGACAGACCACAATGTCAACATACAAAACTCAGCCCTGCGTGGGGCGAGTGACCCCAGCGCTTACCCCTCCACAGAATACCAGGGGCCGATTCGTCGGAGGTTTGTCCGACGGAGTTTATGGGTGTCAGACCACGAGGAGCAGCCGGTGGACACATCGGAGTTTATCAGCAGCACCCCGGTGCTCAACATCGACCTACGGACCATCGTTGATCGGAGTCGGACCCGGGTTCTGCACGGAACCCGCCAACAGGAGACTTCAAGCACGGAGAGCCAGGTGGGTCTGAAAGACAGCGCCACAGAGAGCGCGAGCGCAGACAAGGAGAGGGGTGACAGGGACGAAACCGAGCCCAAGGCAGAGGTGGTGCCCTCCGATGGCATTGGTAAAGCAGGAAGTGACGAGAACGAAGAGGAGCCCGGGATGAAGGCTGTTTCCACCTCACCTGGGGGGCGCTTCCTCAAGTTTGACATTGAACTGGGGAGAGGGTCCTTCAAGACCGTCTACAAAGGTCTTGACACCGACACTTGGGTGGAAGTGGCATGGTGTGAACTGCAGGTGGGTTCAGTCAACAATTCAGTTCACCTTCAGTAGACATACATTGTTTGCTTTAGTTGCCTTTTCTGCCCCAAAAGTTTAAAGTCAGTGAGCAACCTGTGGCTCAGATACCCAGTGGCTGTCACAAAATTAACATATAACTTTATTCACGTGTAGATGAAACAGTGAGAACATATCTCCACATTTTCAGTGAGCACCCTGATCCATCCTCTTATGGCCTTAGAAATTCTATCTATGGATCACTGCAAGCTCTAAAAACTCTTTTCAGATGCAGATTCTCGAAAAACAGCACAGCTGCGAGTAAAACTGATTAACTGATCAGCAGTTACAGGCCTCTGTGTTGGATGGGTTCCCACTGGTGACGGGATTTTTATATTAAGAGCCCACAGAGAAGCAGACTTTCAATCACTTATGTGACTTTTTTAGTGTCAGTACACAGTTTGCAACAGCTTTTCTTATTGTAATTCTTAGTCTCAACTTTGTAATTTTTACATCTACAAATATATCAGATTGCACCAAAGTCCCTATTCTCCACGTTGTCATTATACCTGAACTCAAATGAAGCAGTTCTGCTCTTGTATCTAAACAGGATCTATGTCAGCAGATGGTCTTAATAACATATTAATTGAATTAATTAGTCAGAATAAAAAAAAAAAATCCTATACAAAGTACATCAGATGGGATAATGCACAGGTCATATAGCTTCACTACGTGACAGCTTTCTGCATCACTAATCTGAGTATGTGGTAATCTAATGATCAGTTTAGATGCTATCCATGTGATATAGAGATTAGTCTGTAGACAGACCTGCGGACAAGGGCTGCCCTTTCAGGGCTCAACCTGTGATACACATTTTCAGTCTGTCTAGAGCAAATGTCTGGTCAGAGGATGACAAACGAAAAGAAAGTAAGATTTAGCTGTAAGAATTTTGTCTGGTAATGATTTAGCAAGACCATCGTTTTCCAGCACAAACACTGAATATCTGCTTTGTGCCGTGTTGTTTAGTCAAAGTATGACTTTCACACATGGACATATGTGAGCATCTAGAGATTTTACAGGGCCCAGAAACCTAAACCATTATATTTGGAATGCTGAATATAGATTAAATGATAATAAAGAGACTAATGTTTGTGAAGCATGAGGCATTATTTAATATTTTCAGTGCAGCCCTATAAAAAACTTTTTTTTGCCTTTTTGTTCTTGTAGCATTCAGGTTTGCTGTGTCAGGCCCCAGGGAATAATTGACAAAAATGCAAGCCCCACTCAATCAGTTTCAGACCTCCTGTAGAATTAAATCACTATTGTGCTTATCTAACAGGTTCTTCTGACAATTATATGCATTTAGTCTCCAGGGAGAAAGGCAATGGAAATTAGGTTTTCTTCTTTGGAAAATATAAACAGCTTGAAATACATGCAACTTAGCTCATTTGTACATAAAACCTCAATCAATCCTTCTAGAAATAATTTTCCAGTGCCACATCTGCTGCATCTCCTACTCAGTGGAAGACACAGCCCTGAACAGAGTTATGGGTAATTTATAGTTTATAAGTGATATCACATGCTTTCTATTTTTGTAACTTGTAAAAAATCAGTTTACAAATCTTCATTAGAGAATAAAGATGGTAAAGCTATGTCCACAGATTATTTTTCAGTGTTTTATTTATCATTTAAAAGAGAAACCAACTGCTGGGGTTATTTTAAAACACTTCTGCATTTTTAACTAAATTCCAAAAAGGACAATAATGTATTATATATAAGAATGTCACTCATCTTACATGGCGATCTGTACTGAAAGTGCATATGTGCAGCATGTGAGCTGCATCTGTGTGTCGTCTGAGCAGGTTCTTAGGGGAGATCTAATGATGATTCAACCATTCTGTCCCTGGAGATGAGGCCGTGTCCTTCAAAGCTTCTGTGTCTGTGTGGCTAGCTCACAAAAAAACAAAACAAAACAAAAAAACAAAACTGTTGTAACACCAGTGATCTGCCTTTAATGTCTGTATATTGTGTGTGTGTGTGTTTAGGGAAAGAACTAAGAATGAGACAGCATAAAATGCACTCATAAGATTTACAGTCAAGTTTGAAGAAGACATGGTGCCTGGTGTGGATGCAAATTCGACTGCTGTTCTACCAAATGATGAGCAGACATCTGCACAAGTTGTTTACAGAAACAGTACAAGCTCATAGCATAATTTCATAAAATACCCAAACACTACGCCACTTATAGAGCTGTCTTAAAGTTGTGCAGTAATATTTATCTTGTCTGATGACCAAGTAATGAATTGTAAACAGGATTTAAACCCCTATAGTGTTAGCCATGCAGATATTTATCTGGAGTGGGATTCTTGCTGATGCAGCCCTCTGCACCAAGACACAGCTGAGAGAGGGAAACAGCAAGTTCAGCTGAGGACATATGGTGCCTGTTCTATATGATTCAGAGCAAACACTCCTTTTCTTATTTAAACAGCAGTGCTTCTTCCTCAACACGTTGCATTTTGACATCAATATAAGTGCTACTAATGTACTTTCTTACTCAGTTTCCTTTGTGCATTGTCTTTGTAAAGCAGATTTTGTGTTGCCACACCCTGCTTAGCATATTGGATAATCTGTATGCAAATTAGAACATTGAACAACAGAGACATAATAAGTCAAGTGGAAGTATATTCACATTTAGTATGTAAGGGAGGTTAAAGTGGTAACATGCAGTGTAAGATGCATTTAAGTCTGCATTGTACAGGTCATCATGGGCGGTGAGTGAAATCTGATTCCTCAGTATCAGTCAATAGTCAATGCTATGAGTGGAGCATGAACTTATTATGCATCCCTGTCATTTAAAACATAAAATGCAGCCCAGTTGTTCCTTTTTGAAATGTGCCCAGAAGGTCAGCATATGAGAAAATCGTAAGGTCACACAAGTTGTTTTTTGTTTTTGTTTTTTTTGTCATGTCAAAGCCATTGGGTTGTATCTGCTCTCCTGACTGGAGAGAAACAGAAATGTAGAGGTTGTTTGCTATCAGCTGCTTTACTATTCATACAACACTTTGGGGAAGGCAGGGCCCAAAATATTGATCTAGTATTTACAGATTCACTCACACTTGTATAGAAAAACTGAAGCTAGAGTTTGTCTTGATGCAGTTTGGATTCATTTTTTTTAATTGAAAAAAAGAAAGAAAAAAAAATGTTCACAGTGTTTCCAATTTTCTGGTAGAATTTACATTATTCATCAGCAGCTCAGGTGACATTTACAAATAAAAAAAGACATAATCTCATTCTTGTTGGAAAAGGTGAATGTACCTGCCTCTGGATCACAACACCAAATGAAACAGGATTTTTACTCATCCGTCTTCTGAAAGCGTGATCATTCTACTCTGCTTCTGAGCTGTTTTAGTTTTGTGGTGTAAAAAAGTTATTGGTTCAGACCCTCATATTTATCACTCAAAATGCCAAAACTGTTTCCACTCCAAACATGAGCCTCAGGCAACAGAGTCCCGGCACCTGAAGCAAGGAGACTGTTAAAATTAGGTCAAAAGGAATAATTCCTTCTCCACTTAGAAAAAGAAAAACTCTTAGAAAATAAGAAAACACAACATTATGACAATTGCTCACTTCTTACTGCTTCACCACTTGTCAATGACTTCAATTTGATATACCTCTACTTCATCTTCTGAAGTGAAAAAGCTTGAAAGCAGTGATTAAAAAGACAGGAAAAGTTTAAGAAACTGATAATCTGTCTTTATTATCCATAGGAACGGAAGCTATCCAAAGCTGAGAGGCAGAGGTTCAAGGAAGAGGCAGAGATGCTAAAGGCTCTCCAGCACCCCAACATTGTGCGATTTTATGACTTCTGGGAATCACCTTTGAAAGGGAAAAAGTGCATTGTTCTGGTGACAGAGTTAATGACCTCAGGGACACTTAAAACGTGAGTGTCAATGTAAAAAAAAAAAAAACACACACCAAGCATCAGAGGCCCCAAAGGCTGTGTGTGGGCAAACCTTAAGATGTGAATATTGCCATTTATTATTCATTATTTTAAGGAAAGCAACCTGCTGTATGTTTGAGCAACTCTACTCTGATGTTTTACTCTTCTTGCAGGTATCTGAAGCGCTTTAAGGTCATGAAGCCCAAAGTTCTCAGGAGCTGGTGTAGACAGATTCTTAAAGGCCTCCACTTTCTTCATACAAGAACTCCTCCGATCATCCACAGAGACCTAAAGTGTGACAACATCTTCATCACTGGTCCTACAGGTTCTGTTAAAATTGGAGACCTGGGCCTAGCAACACTGAAGAGGGCCTCTTTTGCTAAAAGTGTTATTGGTTAGTCATCATTTGTTGGCACAATATCTTTCAGTAACTTATGACTAAGAGAATATTGCTTTTTAAACTCTGCAGCAACAGTTTTCTGGCTTCATGGGGATGGCAGAAACAAACAATGAAAGAAGAATTACATCTTTTGCAAAACAGTGCCTTTAATATGCAGATAATAAATGAGCGGAAAGTGGTTCTTTTTTATGCTATGAGAAAATGTATTGGTTCTAATGGAAGTGGTCACTTCCAGATAGCTACGTATTACGCCCACAGGCCCCCCGTGGTTACTAAATAGATAACTGAATATGATATGACAGTAACAAACATACAAACTGACATATCTCAATAATACTTTCTTGCTGCATGTGTGCCATTTTGGTCATGTTCCACATAAAATTCCTATAAACATTTTTCACCTCTAATTATATTAATGTAAGTGAGCAGTCTTGGAGCAAGATAATATATGTATTTTTAATTCATGCTATTAACTAATTTAAATGGTTTTAAATACTGATAACCTCCTGTTAATGTGTAGGCATAAATAATCAACTTCTCTGGTATTAATTTTTCAGGCACTCCAGAGTTCATGGCACCAGAGATGTATGAAGAGCACTACGATGAGGCTGTGGATGTCTACGCCTTTGGGATGTGTATGTTAGAAATGGCCACCTCGGAATATCCCTACGCAGAGTGTCAAAACGCTGCTCAGATCTACCGCAAAGTCACCAGCGTGAGTTAATGTTTGAGACTCTTAGAGCCCAACATCATTATTACAAGCTTCAAATTACTGGTAGATCAAATCAAATGGCTGCACAGCAGGATGAAAAGTCATCATTACTCACAATTTTAACATTCAAAATGTCAATATTGCAGATGTTTTGACACGAAATAAGACAAGCCCTGGTGTACTGACTAACATGCACAGGTGCAGAAATTTAATACACCTGGAATTGCACTACATACTAAAATATTTATTTATATATCACAAATATATAGTTATAGCAATATTAAATAAAAAATATCCCATATTGCAAATTTTTCTAATAACTCACAGCCCTTATTTCAATTTTCATTTTATTGCTACTATGTGAAAAGCAGGGTCTATTTATGGGAAGTGCAGTGGCAGCTTTATATAAATGAGTCTAAATCTCAGTCTCATCTTTATTTGAGTAAAATTTAGAAGACTCAATGGTGAACTATTTTTAAAAAATGTTGAAATGCTGACAACACAAAGCTATATTTATCTAAATAAGTCATCATTAAAATTTCTCAAATTGTCCTTAAACAAACCCCATAAAGCATGTAAAAATGAATAAAAACACATATTGTTTTAATAACTTTAAAGTGAGATGTGGGATGACCTTAAACAGCTGCCATTGTGGCTTCAGGTGAATAATAAAATGTTTAATGCTAAGCTAGTTCCGCTGTTGAAATAGGCTATATTTGGCTAAAATGCTAATTGCTTGCTAAAATGTTAAATGCAAAAGCCCCACAAGTTAAGAAAAGTCATGAACTTTAAACAATGTCCAATGTCTTTTACGCAGATAATAATCTACTATTTGCTCAGACTTTTCCGTATGCTACTCAGTAGCGGCATTAAATTCTTCCCTGGTGCATTTTAATTAGATTATTTTAGAAGATATTTCTCTTCCTGAACCCTTAAATCCCATTTGCACAGTAACATCCCTTTAATTCCCAGAGCAGAAACATTTGGGAGAAAATTTGGTTTTGAGAGTAATTAGTATGTTTTTTGCTCCCAGTCATGATTTACTCTTGTAACTGGTGCTGTTGTGAATGTGTCAGTTGGCGAGTTAAAACAAGCTGTTGTGCTTTTCAGGGTGTGAAACCTGCCAGCTACAGCAAAGTCAGTGACCCAGAAATAAAGGAAATAATTGGGGAATGTATCTGTCATAGGTGGGAAGAAAGGTAAGTGACTTTGACTTGGATTGTGATGCATTCTTTATGCAGGCTGCAGAGAATGATCCTTAACATGTTGCAGTGTTTTCTTTCTGCTCTTGCAGACCGATGGTTGGTTCTAATCTTTCTTTGTGCTATGCAGCATTACTGTAACAGTTACCTCTGATACAGGGCAGTATCTAGTGTTTATTTATTGCTTGCAGGTACTCCATTAAAGACCTCCTGAATCATGCCTACTTCGCAGAGGACACAGGTGTGAGGGTGGAGCTTAATGAAGAGGATGATGGAAAAAAATCATCTATTGCTCTAAAGCTGTGGGTTGAAGACCCTAAGAAGCTGAAGGGGAAATACAAAGACACGGGTGCCATTGAGTTTACTTTTGACTTGGTGAATGAAGTTCCTGAAGTGGTTGCTCAAGAAATGGTAAGAAAAAAAAATCTGGTTAGTGAGAAAATAAATAATATTATTAAAAGAAACAGTAAACTGCTGCATACTTTCCTTTTGACCATATGGTCATAACTTCATTACTGACTGGGTAGCAGCAGATTTTAAGCAGGCGTTGCACCCACTGGGACATTATGCCTTTTTTCTAGATTGCCTTGAGTCCCAGTGTTTTCATTATTGTTATTATTATTATTATTTAACATTTTGTTGCAGTGGTGTTGCATTACAGTGGTGTTGCATTACACAATCATCTTTAGGCTGAGCCATAGTCACACAATATACATACAGTATTTTTTATTGCAGATGTCAGTTAAAATTAATTAAAAGAAAACCTGTTTGAGAAAAATACAGAATTCCAAGCTGCAGGAAGCCACAGCAACAACGTGTATCAGTTTATGATATGTTATTAGCTAAATGTCATGGATGTGAATTTATTTAAGCCTAATTTGTTGTGTATTAGTATTTATTATTCCTCTGATTTCAATTAAAAATATTCTTCTATGAAAATCAATATTCTGTTGTAATAATACAGCCAAATTTTCCTTGCAACACATACCTGGGTCTTTTTATTAATTCTGGTGTAAATGGGACCTGGTCAGTGGTTTTGCAGGTTGGCGCCTGTAATGACAGGCATGAGGCATATATTGTATGGATTGAAACTGGAACAAGAAATGCCTTTCCATACAGGCTTATCTAAAGGCAGAACAATTTAGTGGTTCAGAAAAAGAGAATTTTGATTTATTGCACAAGGGTATTGAATTCAATCCTTGATGTATTTTATTTTTAATCTGAGGCATTTATCTAACTTGTGTCCTGCAGGTTGAATCAGGATTTTTCCTGGAGTGTGATGTAAAGATCGTTGGCAAGTCTATCAGAGACCGTGTGGCTCTAATCAAGTGGAGGAGGGAGCGGACTGTCTCCACAAATGGAAACAGTGATATAGCTGTGAAGAAGATGCAGCAGAACCTGCTGCAGGTGCCTGGTACCAGCATACCCCAGGGAGCCACACTGGCCTCTACAGATTATGAGGACCAAGAAACTCTCATCTGCACTGTGCCTGTCACCATATCTGCCACACGTAAGAATCTAAAAGTAGAATTAAACCTGAGACTACTGTAAAAAACATCACTTCTATGCCTAAAGGAGATTACATAGATCACATTTTAAATTGGTTTCTGCTGGGCTGACAGAGAAACAAACACTGGAGAGCTACAGTGTCCTAATTAAAGTGTTCAGACAGCATCACTCAGCATTTAATTCAGCATTTTATTCCAATTAGAGGTTTCACGGTCTCCCTCTCATACTGTCCTTCCATGTTGTTTATCCTCTCTGCAAAGGATATCATGATGAATTATTTTGTTTTATTTACTCTGTTATTACAGCTGATAGTGGTGTGAGCTCCACCATGCAATTAGATGATCTAAACAATCAGCAGAATGGCACCTACCAGTCGCTACCAGAGCCTGTTTCCACAGTTCATATGGTCTGCAGTCCTCCTGCACAGGCTGAGCCCCATTTGCAGTCGGGAGCCTACCAGCAACGCATAGCACAAGCCCCACATGAAAACTACTCACATGCATCCACGCAGTTACACCAGGGAGCCTACCAGCAAACCACAGGTCAGCTGCATCCTGGGGCCTTTCCACAGCCTGCAGTGCAACTGCACCAGGGGCCTTATCAGTGTCCAACAGTGAGTAACTGCAGTATTATTTCAACAGTAGCTTAATTTCTTTCCTTCTCTCTCTCTCTCTCTCTCTCTCTCTCTCTCTCTCTCTCTCTCTCTCTCTCTCTCTCTCTCTCTGTCCTGAGTTGTTTTCGCTAATATCTAATTTTCTATTTTCTTTCTTGGATTGAAAACCTGTTCAGCGTCACAACAGTGATCCTTTTGTATGCCATGACACTCCACTCATCACTGAGAGCATCATGTGTCTTAGGCGTGGCAGCACCTCCTTGGTTGAGATGTTACAATGTAGGACACACTCGCTCACTAAGACAATAAATCAAGGTTCCTGCCTGTGTCCATTTCAGGACCTGGCCTCTTCAGATAACTCAGAATGCCCAGTGCATGCTGCAGACTACCTATACGCAAATGCTGCTCAGAAGCCATCATTATCATGTCCTTTCTTGCCTCCGCATCAGCACTCTACTCATGACTCAGCAATTCATTTTGATTCACCTCACCTTCCTCTGAAATTACAACCTCCCTCAGAGGTCCGTCTGAGTGTGCCACGCAGCCCACAGCCCCACCACCATCGCTGTAAAGCTTGCATGTCTCTCCTCCTCAAGGACAGGACAAAGGGTGGCGGATCGCTGGGCCACAAACGCACTTTCTCTACATCCACCCAAACTTCTCCAAGCTTACCCACATCTCCTTATCTGCCAAGGTCTTCTCCAGCCACTCTGCCTTCTGTTCTGGCCTCATCTTCTACCCCATCACCAAACAGTCAGCCACCCACGGTGACATCACCTTCCCACTTTTCTTCACCCTCACAAGGGGTGTTTCCACGGAGTTTGTATGAAGGTGGAGATCTCAGCCTTCTCAACTACTGCCTCCATCACATTGTCAGTCGCAGGACCAGCTCCCCCACCCTTTCTGATAGGGGATGTGTCAATCATCTAAGGCACAGCCCTGGAGAAATTAGAGGTACTACTTCTTCTCTAACTGAGCCTTTAGACAAGAGTCTGACCCTGGATGCTCCTTTCTGGTGCACCCCAAGTCTGGACCGGAATCTGCTGTTATCACCACTCAACAAGGAAAGCAGACCAGATTTACTGGTAGGTTAGAGAAGGAGACTTCATGTAGACCAGACATGGCTCAGCAGCTGCAGCCGAGTCTACCAGCTGCTTCCCACCTTTTAACAACCAGTCTCTGCTCCTTCCTAATCCACAGCAATTGTTCCATTTCTAGTTTAGTTTGCTTCACTTATACAGTGCTTCCCAATGAGCTAGATGTCTGTGTGATAGTAGATTAATACTGAAACTTACCTTTTCCATTCCATTCATTCCAGCATTGAAAGCACCAACCCCTAAAATATCCCTTTATTCTTTCTTACCAATAACAACCCCTGCTTTTAAGCGCAAAATCTTGAACTAGATTTGCTGTAGCAGACACAAAGTAATCATATAATACCTAAAAATCACTGTTTAATAAATATGGTGTCTTCTGTGTTTTTTGACAGACATTTTCTGCTCCAGCAACACCAGGCCCTTCTGTGCGTCCAAGTAAACAGACAGCACAGAGCTTCCCAGCTGTAGCCCCAACTCTACAGACACAGCTTACTGCTCAGCCCAGCCAGGAGCAGGTACTGCACACATCTAACTGTGACTGGCCACATCTGTACAGACAGACACAGAAAGCAGAATTAGAAAGCCAACATTTGAAAGCCATCCCATGCAGTTCAGCCTGGCAAGCTCTTATAAGTATAAATCCTTTTGGATTGAACATCTCAACAAAATGTAATCCTGTTTCCAAAGGAGTTGAGGCACTTAATAAAATGTGAATAAAAATAGAATATTGGCATTGATAAAATAAAATCTGATTAAATCAGATAAGCACCACAGACTTTTTGTAGTGTTCTTTGATCTCCTTCCTAGACACTTTTTTGTAGAGTCCACTGTTGCCAAGTAGAGGACTACTATTGCCACAAAAGGGATGTGTCTGTTCTATAAAATGATTGGGGTAGGTGGTAAATGTAATAGTAGCATCTACGTAAACACTAAGATGCAGGTTTTTCCAAACGAACATCACATTGTTGCAAAATGAGTGTTTCTCTGTTTGAATCTCAATGGTTTTTAATTTGTAGCCAATCAGTATTACGGTCACACTCTATCTACATTATGAGCATGAGAATGTTTATTAATTTGCTGTATGTTTCCTTCCCATTTGTCTCTCCTCCCTTAAGCACCAGTTCCCACCATCTGCCATGCCTCTTCAGGTGGGGCAACACACTGCAAAAGAACACAGAATTACAAGCTGTCTACTAGCTTGTGTCATTGTGGAGTACTTTGAACCAAATAACTTGCCAGTTTAATTAAAATTTTGTTTTCTTGTTCCATATTCAAAATGCCTACTCTGAAAATGAACAAGAAGAAGAAAAAAAAACATTTAGAATTAATGCATGATTTTGTTCCATAGCTGTTTTCTGCTGACCAGCCTGTGTCACACCTGAGTCCTCCTGATACCTCTGCTAGCTTTACACAGTCAGTCTCTGGTGCTCCTCCCCAGCTCCTGCCCCTGCAGATCAGCACACAGGTATGATGTGGTAGTATTAGTGACGAAAAACAAGCTAAACATACAATTTGGTTTGAAAAAAACAAACAAAAAAAAACATATGAAATGTTAATGCACATAAAGTTGTAGGAGTTATCCACAAGGGTCCTGTGTGAATGTTGTATCTACCCACTGGCTGTCTTTGTTCATTTTATTTCATTTTCCCTTTTTCTTTCCCAGTTTCCCTCACCATATCCTGTAGTTCAAACAGGGAGCCACATGCCCCCTAAATTTTCCCCAACTCCTCTGCCGTCTGTCTACAGCAGCAGTGAGACTCCCATGTCTAGCTCCTACTACTCACCTTTACCACACCTTCCCTCCCTTCCTCTCACCCCTCATGTTATCCTGCCATCTGTACCTACTCTTGGCACCCCTCAGACTCCTCTCTCCACACCTCAGCATGTGCCCAGTATGACACTCCCTGTTCCAGTTCTTACTATGGCCATATCCCCTGCAGTGCCACAGCAGCAGGGAGTCCTTCTCACATCTCAGCCAAACCTTGGTAGCTTCCATTCCACCCATTCCTTGCCTCTCTCTCAGGTGCAACCCACCCCATTCCCCGCCCCCAATCCTGAGCAGGAATTGGCTGAACAGCCTGTCCAGGTGAATATTAAACTCACTTTTCACTGTAATGATTCGGTCTTGAGAAGTCTGTAACAGTAAGGTGGTAAAGTGTCCGTGCCGTTGAGGTAATGCATGCAGGGCATGCATGTCCAGATTCAGAGGTAAGCAGTTAAACTGATGGGCATCTGCCTAAATGTGTTGTTTTTCATTTTCTTGTTACAGGTGATTGCTCCACATGGGAATCTGGGAGATGTTCACCTTTTGGCTACAGCTCCACCTGTTTTGCTTGCTGGTCAGATGCCACTCTGGGGAAGCAGAGCAGATACAGAATCTACTGTAGTTGGCCTTGACATATCTGTTGATCCTACAATTTCACCGCCAGCTCCAGTCCCAGCCCCAGCCTCAATATCAGTTTCAGCCACAGTCCAAGCTGACACTCAAGCCCCAGCGCAGACTCCAAGTTTGGTGCAAGCACAAAATCAACCTCCTGCCTCTGTATCTGTTCAAACTACAACTATGCCTCAGGCACCAGCCTCAACACTTCTTAAAGCCCCAACTTCAATCCCAATGCAAGCTTCAACAACAGTGCAAACTACAAGCTCAGCCCCGGTTCATGCACCAGTACCTGCATCAGGTCTTATTGTAGAACTAACAATGGTGTCTTCTGTAAGCTCAAATGCATCCTCTGCCCCAGGCCCAGTACCTCTCACCCTGCCAGCCACAGTTCAGTGTGCAGCTCCTGTCACAGCTTCAGCAACCGCTCCTGTTCTGCAGCCCGCTGGCATCCAGACAACAGGCTCAGTGCCTGAGTGTGCCAACCTGGCTACAACTCATCAAAACCTAGAGACAACATCGGCCCTTAGCACCCTTCAAAAAGAGCCCTGTGTAGAGGTAGGGATAAAGCCAAAATGTGTACTTTTTCTCTGTAATACTGATTTTTTTAATTACTGGCAAATTCCTAAAAAGCAGTACTAAGTAGGGAAGCAATGAAGCAAATACCAACACACATCACATTAGGTATAAAATCAAACCTTTACCAATGACCTCTAACTGTTTTACACTGAGCCATTTTTATGTTTTCAGGATGTGCTTCATGATAAATCGTTATCATTATCCAGTTTTGCCTATGACAGGTGTGTACCCAGTTTTTCCCAGATTTAGTTTGTTTCCATTTGTTTGTCTGAATTAAGTTTAATGCCATGAAAACGTGGCACCACCCTAGAGGTAGTAAAAGATTTCATATTGTTTTTTTCTATAGTGTCAGCTCTGATGTAGCATCTGGGAAGGAAGCAAGTGATGGCTATGAAAGCTTTGCTAGTGGGAGCAAGGTGGATGGAAAACACAGGAAACACCACCGCAAGTCTGCCCGGATGCGTTCCAGGCAAGAAAAGATCAGCAAGCCCAAGCTGAGCATGCTCAATGTGAGTCATGAAGTAATTTGTGGTAACAAAAAAAAGAAGAACCCTTAACAATCTTGTCTTGTAATGTGACGTTTCCATAGGAAATACATATACATATATATATATATATATATATATATATATATATATATATATATATATATATATATATATACATATATATATATAATACATGTTAATACACGTTATGATACATATATATATATATATATACATGTTTTTAACATGTCAGCATGACAGGAAACAACCTAGTTTAACTGCTGCCCTTCCATCCTCTCCAAGGTTTGTAACACTGGTGATAAAATGGTCGAATGCCAGGTGGAAACTCACAACCACAAAATGGTGACATTTAAATTTGATCTAGATGGAGATGCTCCAGAGGAGATAGCCACTTATATGGTTAGTTTAGCCTTTGAAAATTTAAGTTTTTGCTTTACTTAATTAGCCTTATTTATTTTTTAATGTATTTATAATTTACATATCATTTTAACATCTTTACAACTGATCGTCTACAGGTAGAGAATGGTTTCATCTTACTGTTAGAAAAAGAGATCTTCATTGACCAGCTGAAAGACATTATGGACAAAGCTGAAGACATACTGAATGAAGACATAGAGGGTGAAAGGCACACAACTTTGAGTTGTAGTCCTCTACAAACCCAGATATCTGAGGGGCTAGTTGGAGAGGTAAGAAAGTATTAGACGTGTGTACAGATGCAATGCATAATCAAAGGACCAAGCTCACATCTGAAAATCTGTCTATAGACTCAGCAGCCTGGAGCACCTCAGCCTGTTTATCAGCAAAATGGTAACACAATATACTCTTTCAAAAATGTGTGCATATGCATGTCTGCTGAATACTTTGCATTCACACTGACTCATATGAACTTTTATGGCTCTTTCCTGAACTCTTGGATTGCAGTTCTTCATACAGGAAAGAGATGGTTCATAATCTGCCCTGTGGAAGAGACACCCACATCCAGTCAGGAGACACCATCTGATGGGACAGCTACGCAGTCACCTGGGAGCTCAGCCACTACCCAGCCTGCTGACAGCGTCACTGCAAGGCCCTCTAGAGGTGACTGTCTCTACATAACAATGTCAGCATGATGTCTGGCAGCTCAACAGAACAATGGCTCTACCTTGTGGTAGCTGAATGAAATATTCCTTTAGCTCTGAAGACTGAATGAAACTAAAACAGATTGAACATTCCAGCTATTTGTCTTTTTTCATCTTGTAGAAGAGGGATCATCCTCTACAATGTCTGGTGGAAGTGGAGGATTCTATGACGTTTATGGATTTTGTAGTCCTCCGATAACATCCAACACAGACCCACTCCTGTTGGCTACTCTTTCACCTCCTGTGTCTGCACCCCCGACTCTCCAGTCAGTGTCATCAGTGGAGCCTGCAGGCAGCTCAATGCAGCATAGTGTGCACCAAGCTCAGCCAGCCAGAGCTCATGCACTGCCCCCATCATCCCCACATACATCTTTCCCAGTGGAAGATTCACAGGGATCCCCTCTGGGCTCCATCTCTCCTATCCATGCAGCCCAGCAGATGCCTGATTTGACACGTCCTGTTTCTATTGCTGATGAGGTGCCCTGCTGTCCTCTGGTCATGCCCCTGTCCTTGGATGTGAGCACTTCACAAGCTGGGTCTCCTCTCACTCCTCTTCCCCTCCAGGAGCCGGGCTCAGCCAAAGAGCCACCGTCTGTCTCCTATGCGCCGGCAGCTCGCAGCGAGTGGCCGCAGCAGCCTGTGGTGCTCCATCAGCCTTTTTCCAGTGTGGGAGGGGCCAAAGTGTCCTCACTACCCCAGAGCCCAGCGCCATCCCAACATGGTGTAGGGCCCAGTGAGTCTGATGGTGAAGGACGGCTGGGCCGGGGAGGCTTTGTTGACAGCACTATTAAAACTCTGGATGAAAAACTAAGGAATTTACTCTACCAGGAATATGCTCCCATGTATCCATCAGGTAGTGCCGCAGAGACACCAGGATCTGGCACAGAGTACATCCAATCTCCTCCTGGCCCAGACAGTGCCACGGGAGGGTCAGGAAACAGCACACCAGGGCCCATAGGAGAGGGGCGCTACAGGACAGGAGAACAGCTGGTAAGTACAATAACACGGTCTGCACAAAATTAAAGCTTTTGGTATGCTCAGTTGTGTTATATGTAATATTAATACAAGTAAATATTATTTACCTAAAAGATCATCAAAAGAAGCGCACTGCCTAGCTTTAATGAAAGCATTTTGTTGAATGTTTACTTCTTAGTGTCTTAATTTTATTCTCTCATTCTGTCACGTCCGTAAGCCTCAAATCCCTGAGAGAATGGACAGTTTAAGTACACTGAGTGACTCAGCCGTATGTGGTACGTCTAGCATAACACAACAGGAATAATTAATTTTCAACTAGTT
This sequence comes from Melanotaenia boesemani, assembly GCF_017639745.1. Classification (NCBI taxonomy): domain Eukaryota; kingdom Metazoa; phylum Chordata; class Actinopteri; order Atheriniformes; family Melanotaeniidae; genus Melanotaenia; species Melanotaenia boesemani. The sequence goes on along the minus strand of NC_055684.1, from coordinate 28,412,605 downwards.
GTAGATGTTTGTTTCTTATTCACTGTTCTGGCAATTTTTCTGTAGCTTCCTTCTCAAGAAGAAACTTTCCTCACTCTACATCCTACTCTGGAACGAGAGGTCGATTTAAGGTGTGAAATCAATGTTTTTCTCTTTAAGTGGAACATAACATCTCCATGTTATTTCAACCAATTTATTTCCACAACTTAAATTTTGTGATTTTCATCCTTCCCCTTTTGAGGCCATGGGGGCAACAGCTTAAGCAGGGAAGCCCAGATTCCTTTTCCTTTTCCGTTCTTCCACTTTATGCATATTCGATTATTTAGATTTTTTAAATTTGATATATATTTTGAACATTTAAACCTAAAGTTTAAACCTAAGAAATAAACCCCCTAATTGAGTTGACTTGTCTCTCCTTAATCAGTACCATTTCCTGTTATGGATGCATCATGGTGTATAAATCACGTTCCTTCTTTTTGGTAGATCATGTCTGTTCCTCCTGAAGTGGCCAACAGACAAGATGTGAAGCAAAGAAGTTGGAGCAGCGCCGCCTCACCTGCACATCCTGTGGAATACAATGAAGACCATACTCAGGTGGAAGCCATGACTACCCCTACCACAATTGGCCGTTTCTCTGTGGTGAGCACTGAAGATGACATCACACAGAGGACCCGTTGCAGCCGCTACTCTGCCCCACCTGATTTCTACCTGGACACACCTCCTTCCATGGCAAAGCGGGGATCGCTGCCTCGCGCCCTGACCTCAAACTCTGTCCCTGTGGATGTTACGGTCCATGCTCGCTTCCTCTCTTCAGACTCTGGAGCAGAGAGCAGCCCTGCAAAGCTGGCTCCTGCCACACCATCCAAACACCATCACTCTGAGCGCAGAGGAAGTGATCTCATGAAGAGAGCAGTGGCCTTTCTCCGTCGCACTGGTCGCAGCAGCAGTGTACAGAGCTCTGACTCACCAAGTAGGCATGGAGGCGTGCACGGCTCAGCCTATGCCAGCAGCGACAATGACTCAGAGATGGAGGACTCTGACATACAAAGGGAACTACAGAGACTCAGGGAGAAGTAAGGTTGACCTTCTGCCTTTAATATCTGTTAATGAGATATTTGTCATTTAGCTTGTAAGTGACCATTATATTCCTGCCTTCGTCCCTGCAGACATTTGAGGGAGATCTCAGAGCTGCAGGCCCACCAGCGAGGGGAAGTGGAGCTGCTGTACCGCAGACTTGGCAAGGCTCCTCCTCCAGGCCTTGGTCTCTCACATGTTGCACCACACACAAGTCGTAGAAAGAGGTCCAGCAAGCATAGACTGAAACCAGGAAAACTTCTCAGCCCTCTAGTTCAACAGTTTAGAAACGTCACAACAAAAACCAATGATTCCAGTAGAGCCAGTGAGTTCCCTTTTTTTGTCTCTGGAGCAGTATAATCCATGTTTTTAGCAAGGGTAGGGAATAACACCATTCTCACGCATGTGTGTTCAGGTGCTGCTGCAGCTGCAGGTGAGCCCACAGTGAGTTTGAATGGTTCTCCAGGCAAAACTTCTTTCCCCACTCACAGCAGGGCACGGTCATGCACCAGCCACCTCCCCAGCTCAACCTCAGAGCCTGTGCAGACTCAGCAGCCCTGTTCTCTCAAAGGGTCTTTGTCTTCTGATAATATTTACGCCGGACTACATGGAGATGGCACTGGCACACAAGTTCCCCCTGGACAAGGTAACACCTGCAACACACACCAGAATGGCAAAGCTGAACAGAGTTCTTTTGTTGTTATTTAAAGCAAGGAAAACAGTTGTGTTTTTCTTTTTTTAAATAACTTGGGGTATTTCAATGTGGGCTCCTCTTACCCTTTCATCTTCTTTTTCCCTTGATATCCTCCTCTACAGGCTGGTCTAATTACCCTCAACCATCTGAGAGAGTGACCTATAAATCCAGTAGCAAGCCTCGAGCTAGATTTCTCAGTGGGCCTGTGTCTTTATCTATCTGTTTGTATCTCTTCTCTTCCCGCATAGCTTCACCTTTTTGTTTTTCATATTTTATATGTCTACCGCAGATATTTTTTTCTTTCTTTTCCAAAATGTTCTGCTCCACTGCTGGGTTTTCTTTTGGCTCATCTCACCTTTATTACTTGCCTTCTTACAGTATGTTTTCTTACACAGACATTTGGATATTGCTTATTCAAACCTGTTTCTAAAATCAAGATTTTAATTCAATATTTTTCTGTTTGAGTAATTATTTCAAAAGTCATTTATATATATAGATATATTTTCTCCAAATTTGCACCAAAAATTTTACCTAGTGCAATAGTAATAATAAATTATTTCTACTTGTTATTGTTTATTGGCCCATTGCCATGTTTCATACAGTTTGAGGTTTGGATAATCAAGTTTCTGTTTAATAGTAATGAGCATTTAATAGGCCTTTAACTTAACTGTCTGTTTAACTGATACTTGTCCACTTTGATCTTTGTGACTTATCCTCTTTGCATTACTTGTATATGAGCCTTTGCATGGCAAATGCATCTAAATCTACTATGATTATTTACTTTTCCACCTCTTTTTCTGCTTTCTATCTCTGTCTCCTTAATGTTCTAGAAATGTACAATGAAACAGCTCTCATCTAAAACATCATGCATGAAGTTCTTAATATATCCATTATCATGTTTAAGGGGTCTGATTACTTTCTTTACCCATTTCTAAATGTGGTGATGTGACGGAAATAGTTTTGTTTGCACTGCATCCCGGCCTGAACATTACTGCCTGCTAATGTGGCAACAATTTCTATTAAGTGATTTATTTTTATCTTGCAGGGTCAACCCTGAAGCGTTTATGTCTTGGTAAAGAGCGAGGCAGCAGTATGTAGTACTACAGCAATTCAACATGAATTCAATCAAAATCATGTTACCTTTATCAGTCCAATCAGCTTGTGGGATTATGGTGTGTGTTTGTGTGTGTATTCTCAGGATCTGGAGCTTCAGCATCAGGAGGTGTCAATCAGTCGCAGCAAATACAGAGTGGTGTCACACCTCCTCCTCATCAGCCTGTGATGGGCTTGGCTCAAGCTCAGGCTAATAATAGCAACAACAAGTCGGGCACATACAGTGGCACTTCCATGAATGCTAATGAGAACAACCTGCCTGAAGACTTTCAACGTCTGATGGACGACTGGGCCCAGGAGGTTTTAATTGTCGCCCACCGGCCTCGTACCAACACCGTGAGTATCCGTGGACTGCAGCTCGGGGATCAGGATGTGCCTCCATCACTTGAGCAGCTTGCTAGTTCTTCAGATCTGAGTTTTGTGGTTATTTTCTAACAATTTAGGACATACACTGTTTTCAAAATATTTGGGAGGCTCCAAACGAAATGATATAAAAGATACTATATCTGTTTAAAAAAATGCAAAAACAATATATCAAATGCTGGAAGGAAAAGTTTTTATCTTTTAATAAAACATCTGCTCATATTCAATTTGATGACAGCTAATTAAAAATGGGACATTAATAACAAACCATACACAGGTTTTGGAGAGATGCTATCATCCAATACACATATTTTTCCAGAGGAAGCTTTGTAAGATAAAACAAAATCACATTTTGCACATATTACCAGCGTGACTCTGTTTAAAAGATCAGGTGCTTGTCTGATCAACCTGCCATCATTTTAAAACATTTGGCTCATTATGAAATTAACAAAAAGACAAGAAAAGCATTGAGCTGTTGAGCAGTTGAAATTTTATAACAAACACGAGCTGAAACATTTCAGCTATTTTCAGTTACATGTAGAGTATAAAAGTTTTGCAAATTTCTCATTTTCTGTACATTTTGCACAGCATTCCAATGTTTAGTTTTTCCAGAAATGGAGTCATTTAATCTCTCTGGGAATGAGTGCTTTGTGTTTAGTTTACATTACTTTGTCATTTTCAGGCATCATCATGGACAGCCCCAAGTTCAGAAACTCACACTCGGCCCCCATCATGGCCTGACAGTCTTGGGTCAACAGTGATGACCAGCCCATCTCCAATTACCCATCACATTTATCCTCTCCACTCTCCTGCTCCGTTCAGAGCCTTGTCCTCTCCTCTTTCTTTTAACCAGTGGCCTGGGTTTATTTTCCCTGTCCCTTCAGGAGTCTTTGCCTTTCCTCATGTGCCCCCAGCCCAGGATGCCAACAACCCAAATCCAGCATCATCACATCAGCTGACCGACCCTAAAACAAGGACTCTCTAATCTGAGTAGAACTGTGTCTTCCAACTATTACCAAAAAAATACCCCACTGTAGTTCTAGTCAATCTTATGTGCATAACCTACATTGTATATATTTAACCAGCATGTATGTAACTACTTGTACATACTCCTCTCCATTCTTGAGTTTTATGCTGTTTGTTTAATTTGTGTTGACATACCTCATTTCCATATTATAGTATATAATCCTTTAGTTCAATCTTGGAAGGAGGACTGTTAAAGGTGTATATTAAGTCCAATCAGGATAGAGAGTAGATACTTGCCATCATTTATGGATGTGCATTACCATTCACTGAATGTACATAATGTACTGTTAATTTATTTTATGTTTGTATAAATAGTTGATGTTTGTGTTGCTCATGTCACCCCTATATATAAGCTGCCGTATGTATATATGACATCTTGTTATTCTGTACATAGCCCCTGTGTTTGTGCAGCCAACATTAGATAATCCATAGATTGGTGCTGCAGCAATGTGTCTTAATGCAACATCATATTAGCCATGCCATCACTGTGAAGACTTGACCTTCTGGTCATTAGGACCTGTTGCTTTCTCAGCTCTCTCAGCTCAGTCTAAGGACAGGTTTCATTCTTCATCTATTAAATGCTTCCAGCACAAGCGCTTGAAATATCCTTAAGAGATTTGAATGAACTTGAATTTAATCCTCAGGTGCAAAATCACCTGTGAGAGTGCCTTGAATCGCAGTTGCAGTTTTCTGAAGAAAAGCATTTAGACTCAAAGCAGAAAACAGATATTCTACACATAAATGGCTTATTTGTTTTTAACAATGAATGTGAATTGGCACATAATTCATTTAGTAGCGAAGCGTAACTAGACACAAAAGTAAGAAATTATTTAAAAAACACTATCCAAAAATGAATTGGGTGTTACACTTATTGTATGCTTTTCCTTGCTCACTAAGGCTATATTGATCGTGCCACCACCTGCACCACTGCCTGCATAAATACACTGATATTCTGAATGTTCACAGGTTGATGTGGTGAGCCACAGGGGGATGTTTGCATAGAAACCACATTACAAGGGGGCTGAAGGACTCAACACACGGGTTAAGGTCATAATCGTCCCATACCTCTTCTAATGCAAGCTGTAGCTTTACAAATTGTTGCCTTTGTGGATTTTGAGTAAATATTGGGAATGTTGTTTGATAAATGTTGATAGTAAGATGGTGATGATAAGAATGTTCGGGACGTGTCTCTGAGAAGCCACATCTGCTTGACATGTTGTTTGTAGTAATATTGTAGGTTTTTCAAATTAGTTTTATTAGATTATGGACACACAAAGTCTTTGGGCTCATGTTTCCAGTTTCATGGCTATTTACAGCGTCAAGAAAAACTGTCCATTAAATTCTCTCTAATTTATATAATGAGCACAGAAAAGTTTGCAAGAAGGATTTGATATGTTCTTGTATTCAGAATAAAACCAGGCTATTCTATGGTTAAATCAGCAGTTTGGTATTTCAGTTTATTTGATTGTGGGAGCCACAGGACAAAGAATCATTATCCTAATTTAACAGAGTTTGGCTCCAAAAATGGTGGAAGCTAAATTTGTCATGACCAGAATAATTTTTTTTCTTCTTCTTCTTTTTTAGTCTGAAGTTCTTTCCACAGCCAGTCAGGATATTGTTCAATAGTCTTCACAGACTAAATTGTACTCCTTCAGTAAATAAAACGTATCCAGTTTAAAACCATTCCTTGTGTGCAGTATGAAAATACTTTGAAGCTGATTGTTTGTCTTTAAGGCAGAATTTCTTAATTTATAACAGATTTTCTCCTATGCAGTTAGTTTCTTAGTGCTCTACGCTGCAACTTCTGTCTTTAAATTTCTAATGCTTGCAATGAAATCTAAGTGTATTATTGCTTTTGCCTGCTGTATCACCTGTTTTCCCAGCACTTTGCTGACCGTGTCAGACTGATACTCTCAAAAAAGCTGTACAGACTTGAAAATATTAGAAATAAATTTTTGCTTGACAACATAATAATTAGCCACATTCTGTTTAATTAACAGTGCATGTTACACAATACAGCATCTTTATTCTTTTATTTAGGCTTTGTTTTAAACTGAAATGACTTTTTCATGAAATGTGTTGGTAGAAAAGTCCTTGCAAATTGCACAAGTTGTTCACTCTGTGTCAATAGCAAGTCTACCTACGTAGCCAAATATTGTGCACAGATAAATAATGACTTTGTTGGCGTTTATTAACAGACATTTCCAGCTACCTGGGTCACACTCTGGACTGAGGCACCATGGAGAGAGCAGTGGTGCAAGTCATCCTCTTTGGCCTGTTGCTGGCTTTTGCTGCCGCTCTGCCAAACAAGGTATGGCCACACAACAGAAGGGACAGAGCACCACACTGAAAGGAAACAGGCATTTTAATGAAGCTATTTATTGTCTGTAGATATTCTAACAGATACTTAAGCATCTGAGGATTGACTGTTCTTGTATCTCAGCAGCGTTCTGTAGGTTGCAACACACTGAACTTTGCTGTGTAGAAAGAGCAGGTTGAACAATCTCCAGGCTCTCTGCCTTCAGGGTCATGTTGTTGATTTGTCCATCAAATGGTTGCATTTTTGGATGCTCTTGTTAAACTTATATTTACAGAATTACATAAAAATATATTTAAATGAGACTTTAGTGACACTGAAATGATAACTAATTAAAATACTGAGCTTCTGTCATGATGTTAGTGTTGTCTGCCATGAAAACGTCGACCCTTTTTTATTCTAAGAGCTAAATCCTCCATGTGGCTTTTGTTTAAAAGACAACAGCCACAAAAATCTACACAACATAAAGTATAGTTTTGGAAAAATCAAGACAACAGTCGATAAAATTCTTTAGACCTTTATTATAAGTTAACAGAATGTTGTACTGAGCTACAGGCTAACTTTTTATTCCTTTATTTGTTTATGAATTATATGAACTAAAAGCTTTTAGTTTAACTGTAGATGTAGGTACTTTCTTTAATTGGTAAATCAAACATTTTACATAAAAATGAAATATATTAGTATAAAATACAAAACATATAAAATTATTATATGAATAGAGAAAATGATTAACAGCATTTTATTAACAGAAATAGTCATGTGTCTCACGTGTTTGAAGTATGTGCAGCACAGATCTGCTTTGCATTATATTTTGATTTGAATAATTGTAAATTTGGAAAAAAAAAAAAAATAATTGGACTGTTTTTTATTTTTAAACACTAAAATGAATGGTTGCGCAACTCAAATAATCCAATATTTTAGCATGAAATGTTACTAATTGCAAAAATGACCATACCATTTGTTTTCAATAAGTACCTGAATGTATAGTTGGAGGAAAGCTACTTAGGACATATAATGAGGATTATACACATGCATATATGTGTTTATGTATGTATGGAGATGGTAATTAGAACGGGTCATCATGGTTCTCTTGTTGTTTTATTTGTATTAGTTTATGGTATTGTTTTGCACAAAGTAATCATTTGTAATTTCTGCACAGCAATTCTTTAAATCCAAGACAGATTTCTCTGAAGGGAGGCTAAAAAGGTAACCCTGACTTTGACCAGATCAAGTGATGCGACCAAACCCTATCCAGATCTTTAAAATGTTTGTAATTTTAACTTAATTTTGCACCAAAACTGGAAAGTCAGAGCCATGTCTTTTGTGTGTGCCATGAGCATTGAAGCATGGTCTATGCAAAACTATGTATAGTCTATACAACCACCCTCAAGTTTGTTTTAAAACTTGTTCTTGCTTTGTTTTAAAAAAAACAAAATAAAAATGGGGCGTATCTGCGGTTACACCAATACGATTTCACCCACCAACACATTGTTTTCTGATCTTTTGCCAGCTGGTTGTCAGCCAGTGAGATTGATCTGGCCATCTACTTTTTTTTTAAACATGTGCCTTCTGTGTTTGTGCAGGACGACTGGGACATATACAGCTTTCACATTAACTCTACTGTGGCCAGTCGTTATGCCACCACTGTCATCACAAGCCGTGTGGCCAATCGTATGAATGAGTCAAAGGAAATTGAATTCCATGTCCAGATTCCTAAGAATGCCTTCATCAGTAAATTCAAAATGTATGTAATAATAATAATAATAATAATAAGAATAAGAATAAGAATAAGAATAATAAGAATAATAATGATGATAATAATAAATATATACTGGCCACTCATATTTAAACAAGAATTTTTTGCGGGGTGGGGGGTGTCTTATGCAGGCTTATTGATGGTGAAGTGTATGATGGTGTTGTTAAAGCTAAGGAGCAAGCACAGCAGCAGTACACTGAAGCAGTGTCTCGTGGCCAAAGCGCTGGGATTGTCAGGTACGTTAATTGAAGGATTCTTTTATTGCTCGGCCTTAAACAAGTAGGTTTTAAGCCATGTATGTTCAAAAAACTTGTTTCACTTTGTTTTCTTTTTTTTTTTTTTTTTTTTTTTTTTTTGGCAGGGGGATGGATTTTACATTGTTTTACACATTAACTGTGATTTGTCATATTTATTTTTGTTTAAAAATATTTTCCTAGTATCATGCATCAGGGTTCTTAAAGATGAAAAATAAAACCATCTGAACTTATGTCCACTATATAACCCTGGTATTTATGATATATTTATGTTGTAGCTCTGTAGGTAGAACGCTGGAGGAATTTAAAACATCTGTAAATGTAGCTGCTCACAAAAAGGTGACTTTTGAGCTCACATATGAGGAACTGATGAAACGCACACACGGCAAATATGAGCTGCAAATCCATGCCCGGCCCATGCAGCCTGTCAAAGACTTCAAGGTATGCAGATCATCCTGAAAGACAAAGTAGTGTTTTGTAAATACTTATGACTGCTTTATTTGATTTCATGCCAGGTCGATGTGTATATTCACGAGAAGGCCGGCATCAGTTTTGTCGATGTGAAAGGAGGACTAAGCACCAAAGCCCTGGCTAATGCCATCACCAAAACCAAAGCAGATGAACAGGTACAGCCTGCAGAGATGCCATGTTCCATTTAGCTCAGCTGCTATTTCGTTGCTATTTAACCAAAAATTATGTACATAGTACAGTCTGGCCGTTTGACGTTTATTAATTTTTGGAAATGTATGAATGTGTAATGGTGGGGGCTATGGATGTATGTCAAGATTGTTTATTTAAAAAAAAAAAAAAAAAAAAAAAACACAGATGGACTTTTGCGATGGAATGACCAGGTAAAAGCATGCTTCGTATTGCCAAGGAGGACAAAAGCAGGACAATTTACCAATGCAAAATTTATTACAAATTAAAATAAAATGTCCACAAAAAGTAAAACTACTCAACATAATAATCAAATAAAACTAAATGCCTCCAAGAATCAATAAAAAAAAAAAAAAAAACACATTCATCCTAAAATCCCCCTAAAAACTAAATGGACTAAAATAACCATTTTTTAAAAAAAAGGAAGTAAATAAATGGTAGCACCATCCAGGGCAAGGGTAACTAAAGTAGTAGATCATCCTTCCAATCCAGGTCTGTGGGTCCACCTGGGTTACACGCACCAGGTCAATCCGGCAGGCAGAGTTCCCCTCTGCCCCTGCATGTATTCAGTGTCACACTCCTTTACTCCTCTCAGTCCCTCCCACTCGGCTCTAGTCTTCGTCTTCAGGCCCACTGGGACACCTACGCAGAAAAACAACACGAGGCCAATTTACAATCACCAAAAAGGGTTCAAAGCAACTAAAACCAGTTAACACAGAAAAGCAAGCAGCACACAACTAAAAATAAATACCACACCACTTGTATTAGATCACAAATGTAGACTTTACAACAGGGTAACCATTGCTAACTGAAGGGGCTTTCAACTCTGTCTTAAGCTTTGTTTTGAAAAGACTACAGATGCTGTATCAGATGTATAATTTTCCTCTTGGGGACAGATATGCATCCAGCTGCCAAGGTGTTGTCATTTTGTTGCATTTTAATTACTAATACTTGTTTTCCAAAATCCACTCTTTTAAAAATAGTAGACAATTATTATTTTACTTTAAAGACGCACTACGGGACTTTAGCAGATTTTCTCAGTGAAACGCTGCCTATTAACAGCTAATTCTGCATCTATTTCACATTCCACCTGATCTCTGGAACTATCTCCAGCCAATAGAAGTCAGTCAGTTTCTCTTTCTTTCTTTCTTTCTTTCTTTCTTTCTTTCTTTCTTTCTTTCTTTCTTTCTTTCTTTCTTTCTTTCTTTCTTTCTTTCTTTCTTGAAACTGTATAATGAAAACTCAGCTACAACATCATGATGCAGTTTCTCAGCCTTACGAGTTGTTGCTGTCCAGCAGCATCAGCAGCAATGTTTCGTAATAGATGTCACTGTGCCATCAAACGAGCCAGTAAGTGCATAGTTTTATGGTTGGGTAGTTACGTTGTGCGTCTTTAAGTATTTGTAGTCTTAAGAAATCAAAATTATATCTAATTACTTTATTTTGGTGTCAATACATGAATTAAATGAGCCAAATTGGTTCATATCTCAACCATCATGTGCATGTCTGCCTCCCTAAGCAAAAGGATAAATATACAACATTGCTCCTTTTAACTCTTAAAGAGAACTTTTAAATTATTAACCAGTGGCTTCTAAAGTTGAGCTTTAGATTCAAACTTCACAATCAAGCAAATCTATTAGGTGATTTAAGTAAAATAGCAAATGAAACAAAATAAATAAACTCATTGAAACTGATGTTAATTTGCCAATGTGTGACCAATGTGTTGCATTATTTGTAAAACTAAACGTAACCAAATGAATGAAAATCTAATTACTTATTTCATCCAATGGAGAAAAAACAAACAAACAAACAAGTTTTTGTCAACACTCTATAAAAACTTATTTGTGTGGTTTGCAGGCATGGGTGCACTTCTATCCAACTGTGGACCAACAGAAAGTCTGTGACAGCTGTGGCGAGCATGGTCTGAATGGAGATCTGATTGTTGTTTATGATGTTAGCAGAGACTCTGGACTGGGAGAAATCAAGGTAAAATGTTCATCTCCTGAAAGTTGTAAACTTAAAATAGTCTATTAACATTATGCTTTGTAATAATCCCAGAACTAGTCAAAGTTTCTTCTAATTCCAGACATCAGACGGGTACTTCATCCATCACTTTGCTCCAGCTAGTATTCCCCGAATATCAAAAAATGTTGTCTTTGTTATTGATCGAAGTGGCTCAATGCAAGGCACAAAAATGGAACAGGTGGAGTATTTTAGAAGTCTGCCACGTCTATAACTTGATTTATATTACAAACACATTGTTCAAGACAAGAATACGCCCAAAACAAATATAATGACATGTTTCTAACCTAAATAATTGTGTTATGCTGTTCTTATACAGACCCGGAGAGCATTAATCCATATTTTAAATGACCTGGCAGAAGAAGACTTCTTTGGTCTTATTACTTTTGATGGCCAAATATTTCACTGGAAAAAAGAACTTGTTCAAGCCACCAGTGGAAATCTGCAGAAGGCCAAAACATTTGCTGAGACTATTGAGGCCAGAGGAGGTAAGATTTTCAGGAAATGTATTTATTTTGGTTTATCAACATCTATGATCGCGATGGAAGTGAAATTCTTCTTCCTGCATTTCAGCTACAGACATTAATACCGCAGTGCTGAAGGGAGCAGAAATGCTGAATGCACATCCCAGAGAAGATTCAGCATCTATCCTTATTCTCCTCACAGATGGAGACCCAACCTCAGGTTATCATAAAACACTCGTGCACACTCTGCTACAAACACTTGAAACAAATGTAGATCATTCTTTTAAAAAGAAGCAAGTAGACTATTTGTAAAAACAGGTCATAGTTAAAATCTCCTCCTGCCCCCCTGATGTTTTCATGTTTGTTGCTTGATGAAACTGAGGCATGAGCCAAAATTTTCCATGTCAAGAAAAATAATTTTGTTTTGGTTGTTATTTTGCTTTCCTGAAAATTGAACATTGCATGTCTTCTTAAGGAGACTGGGTTCCACAGTTTTATAATAAAATAATATAAATTATAATATAATATTCATTAATCAACAACAGATTATGAGCATCTCTTGTATGACTTATACCATTTGACAAACTATACAAGAAATAAATAAAACCCTTTTAGCACAAGAACACAGCTCATTACAGTCCGAATGATTGTTCAGACAGGTGGGTGATGATACTTTATAATAAAAGAATAAGCGCTGTATTGTGTCCTTGCAGGAGAGACAAATATTGAGAGCATACAATCAAATGTAAGACGGGCCATTGCAGGCAAATTTCCTCTCTACTGCCTCGGTTTTGGGTTTGATGTCAATTTTAATTTCCTTGAGAAAATGTCGCTGCAAAACAACGGTGTGGGAAGACGAATTTATGAAGACTCTGATGCTGATTTACAGCTGACGGTATGCACATAATGCCAATGTTCTTTATTTGAGGTGATGAAAAATAAAACTTAAACATCCATATTGTGTCCAATTTGTATGGAACAGGGTTTCTACGAAGAGGTGGCCACTCCTCTGTTGACGGATGTGACAATGATCTATTTGGGAGGAACCAACTTGACCCAGACTAATTTCAGTCAGTATTATAATGGCTCTGAAATTGTTGTGGCTGGTCAGATCACTGACAACAACATTGAAACCTTCATTCCACAAGTTGTGGCAGTTTCAGTAAGGATTACTTCACAACAAAAAATAACTATAATACTCTGAGATCCTTGTGAAATTATTTCTCTACTGACATTAAACTTTAATAATGACAGAGGAATGGAACGATGACATTTTCTAACACAAAGACCTCCACGGTGACCCCTACTGGAACAGTGTCTGAAGGCCTCCTCCAGAGGGTTTGGGCTTACCTCACAGTCAAACAGTTTCTGGAGAAAGAGTAAGTGTGATGCATGCCATCTTATCGTTTGTTTAATTTTTACTATCAGTTATTTATAACAGAGCATCAGCACTCATTTCCCCTTCACTGTTGAACCCACAACAATGTTAAGACACTGCTTTGTATTCTGACTTCTGGAGCTAAAAATTTTCCCATTAGCAGATTAATTAATTTCAGTCAAATTAATTTTGCACAGACGTTTTGAAGTTACTTGAATTGCAATTTTGTCAGATGATGCTGCAGTTATAAATTTTTATATTTATTAGAGCAGCTTAGATTGTTAATGGACTGCTTTTCAGACACAACTTTCAATGTGCTGGGCCAGAAAAACTGAAAACATGCAGAGCTTTATGAGGAGCTCAGATATATTTATATATATTTATATACTGAGGCCCATTTAAGTTATTCAAGCTCCTCGTGATATTTGGGTGTGTTTTCCAGTTCTGATAAGGATTTTGTAAGATTATATCTACATGTACTAGAGTCTGGTTCTGATTGAACTAATACAAATAATTTAGTTGACTAGGCACATATCCACAGTCACAATCAAGAAAAAAGAAACACACTACATCATAATGCAAGGCCTGAAAAAAGAAGGTCTTAAACTTGCCTAACTATAAAATTCTGCCAGGGGCCTTTCTTCTACAGCTAAAACAACACTGACCATACAAATAGCTAACCTTTTGACAGCACACATGAACAGATTTATGGCACTGTTTGCACACACACTGCAGCAATAAAAAAAACTAATAGTATATTGGGCTGCTGACCAACACATTAGCATGTTTGATTTAAAACAGCACAATTATTCCATCACTCTCTATTTGGTATATCCTGCTAGTTTAAGGGTGTCTAAAGAGTCTTTAAAGGTTACTGGGTGTTGGACTAGAATAACAGTCTTGACTGAGACTAACTGAGTCATAACCTAGAGCAAAACTAAATTTTAATTTCAAAAATAGGAAACAGGTTTAAGGCAAAAGTTAACTGTATGGAATAAATTGGTATCTCTGCCTTTGTGGGTGTCTTCTTCCTCTTTTAATTTGTTTCTAGTCACTTCAAGGATCACCACAGCAAATCATCTGCCTCTATCTAACCCTATCCTCTGCATCTTCTTCTCCTACACCGACTCATGCACCACTAACTTCATGTCTTTTTTCACTACATCCATAAATTTCCTCCTTGGTCTTCACAGGCCTCTCACCTGGTAGTCATAACATCAGCTTTTTTCTATTCAGTCAACAAAACCTGTTTGTGAATACAAAGAAGGTAGACATCTTAATCAACTCTTTATTAACATAGGAATTTGTGATACAGGCTGCTGTTGTCTGGAGCAGAGAAAGAGAAAGTGAAGAAAGAGGCTTTGGAGTTGTCCTTAAAGTACAGCTTTGTGACCCCACATACATCCATGGTGGTCACCAAGCCTCAGGGGGAGAACACAGACGTGCTTCACAAACCTAAGGAGGGGGAAAGATCATCACAAGATCGGCAATATCATATTGGGCATAGACAACCAATGAGGAGCCCCACACGTTCTGGTAGAATTAATAAATATGATGAGTAACATTAATTCAGAACAAAGAAAAGCAAAATGGAAAATCAATGACACTGTTTCTCTACATTCTTTTATTAGGTGGTCGTTGGTCTACAGGTAAGAAAAACAGTGAGATAAACGTACATAGAAGGTGGGAGGTTTACAATGTATAAATGCAGAACTACAGGTTCACTGGAAGTGTGGGTGTTATTCATGTTAATAATAGTGGCTGCAGTGATAAACTAACCAACCATCAATCATTTATTAATTAACCAACAAATTCATTTGTTGTTAATTTATCATTTTTATTTATAGCTTACTAAATAGAGAGAAAATGATTAATGTCCAGTAAACTCAAGATCGTAACAGTTTGGCAATTTATCCCTCTCTTTTTTTTATCTGCACAAAGTTACTTTGGAGGTATGTTTTAAATTTGTTGGTAACCATTTGCTCCATTTGCCACTTTATAATACCTACATCCAACATATATGCATACATTTTTAAAATAACAAAAAATATTTGAGAGTTTTTACTCAATTAATTCAAAATATTTGGAACAGAGCTTAAGGTAAAAGATGATTGACATGTTTATCATCTGTAGAATTTTAGTTTAACAGAACCTCGTTTTATGATCATTATTATTATTTTTAACCCAATAGGAGGTTATCCAAGTTATCCAGGTCTTTACGGTTTTCACGGTCTTCCCGGTCCTCCTTGTGAGACACGGCAGCTATTTTTGTTGCAATACGTGTTTGAGAAAATGAGACGCTAGAACACTATACATTAGAATGTAATACACGATTCCAACCTTGGATGGCACTAATTCATACAAAATATCCCTTAAAGAAAATCCTTCACAGTCAATACAATAATCTCTAAATCTTCAAGGCCCCAACAGTAAAGTTAGATCAGAGATGTCATGCAAAAACATGTTTATCATTTGCAGAATTTTGGTTTAACAGAACCTAATTTTATGATTTTTTTTATTTATGTATTTATTTTTTTTCCTCACCAATTTATAGGTAAAGGAGGTAGGCGAGTTCTTTTCCGACATCATGGTCCTTCTCATCATGGTAATGGCAGTATATACATTACTATTAAACTGAAGTTAATTATCAAAATGTAGATATACATTTAAAGGGACATTGTGTAACATTTTCTGTTCTTTACTGACCAAAATTGATGTTTGCATGTATATATGTGTTATCATTGGTGTATTATGACCTGTGCAAATGATCTGACACATTATTGTAAGTGAAGAATTTTAGATTTGTTCATACGTATGATGGGTAAGCCGGTAGGGCAGCACCATTATGGTCTGCTATCTTAAAACTACAGCCGTCTACAAGGGACAAATAGCACCGACTGCTTTTTCCCTGCGAGCCAGCACACAATGATTGAGACACGGATGGAAAAGATACATGAGAGCGGCACCCTGGCAAGTTGCAATATCGTTTAAATTGTTATTCACAAAAATGCTGGATGGTGAATTTGATGGCGGTGAATAATGTTAACGTTCAACTTCAGAAGTGAGTTCTTTGAGTGAACTTCCTGGTAGACTCTATCTTTTCCTTCCCTTCGCCTCTCTATTAATGTGCTTGGACACAGAGCTCTGTGAACAGCCAGCCTCTTTAGCAATGAACTTTTGTGTCTTGCCCTCCTTGTGCAAGGAGTCAGTGGTCATCTTTTGGACAACTGTCAGGTCAGCAGTCTTACCCATGATTGTGTAGCCAACAGATATAGAGTGAGACACAATTTAAAGGCCTTTGCAGTTGTTTTGAGTTAATTATTAGATTAGAGTGTGGCACCAGGTATCTTCAATATTAAACCTTTCCACAATATTTAAATTTTCTGAGATATTGAATTTGGGATTTTCATTATTTGTCAGTTAACATTTTCTGTCCTTTACTGGCCAAAATCGATTTCTGCATGTATATATGTGTTATCATTGGTGTATTATGACCTACGCAAATATCTGACACATTAAGCAAAGAATTTTAGATTTGTTCATACATATGACAGCCTTGAAGATGGGGGTAGTCTTTGGGTGGTGGCAGGACCCCCTTGGTGCCACCCCCTTCTCAGTTGTAATGGGGCAATGTGTCTTGTTTTTGTAGGGCTATATCGGATGTTGCTGAGTGTTTGTGGTTTACTGGGAAAATCACAGACCTCCTCCAAGCTCTCCTTCACGCATTAGATGCAGCAGTCTGGCTCTGAAGGAGCTCTGCAGGGCTGTCAGTGTTCATAGGGGACCAGAGCTGGTTCTGTACTGGAATGCCTCAGTAGAGCGTCAGACGCAAGCTGACATCAGCCGTCAGATCAAGCAACATCCATCACTGATCAATACGTCCAATTTTACTTCAATCAAGTCTGACAAACGCTGAAATTGCGACATTTCTGACTGTTAAGTTTTACCAGTAACTCATTAACATAATTATACATACACACCATGATTGTAGCCCTTCCCATCAGCTGTCATGGGGTCTGTTTTGATAATTAAAATCAGGTGTCACACAGCTACTCTTGAGTACTTACCTACTTTTAATCATCTCATTACCCAGAGAAAACAAATTTATTTTTCCCGAGAAAACAAGAACATTAACTTTGTATCTTGAGATAATGAGTAAATGCTCTATCTGCCACTTTATAATACATATATACAGCATATATGCATACATTTTTAAAAATAAAAGAAAGTGTTATTATAAAAGTGTTATAAGACATCTTATGCAATTCAAAATTTTTTGAACACAGCTTAAGTTAAATGATTATTAACATGTTTAAACTGAATAAGAAAATCATGCAAAAACTAGGGGTGTGTATCTCTCCCTCACACACGATTCGATATGCATCTCGATACATGGTCCACAAGTTGAACCATAAAAATATTCAGCTAACTTTGTAAAGATATGATACAGTGCCATTTTGGTCCTAAATCGATTCAATTTCGATATTTAGTATTAACTTGGAATTTAAATCTCTAAATGAAAGTTCATGTGTTTTAATAGAAGACAGTAGTAGTTTTTTCCTCACTTGAGCTTTTGAATTTCAAGCAACAAAAACAAAATCCTAAAACATCATCAAAATAAATAATTAGCCTTTTTTGGCCTTTTAAACCATTTTTCCTTTTTCTTTGTGGTTAAAAAATATATAAATAATCAACTTAACTTGTTGTGTGCCATCTGAAATTATTCAACCAGTGCTTGCAGCAGTGTTAAAAATGAAATGTGAGGTTCATGTTTAGCATGTACATAAAAAAAAAAATCTTCTACCTAAAAGCAACTTTCAAATGCCAAAACAACGGTACTTCTACTTCAGATTCTTTTTCAGAAAGATAAACTGGTCAACATGGTCTTCTCTGAGTACACTGCGCTGGGCTGTGACAATGTCACCAGCAGTACTAAAGACCCTTTCAGATGGTAAACTAGTAGCAGGTATGCATAAGTAAGTCTTAGCCAGTGCAGACAGCATTGGCAGATCCGCCTGGTTTCTTCACCAGTGTAAAGTGTTGCCATCCAAAGGCAAAGGATCACGGTTTCTGTATTTCCAGACTATTCTACAGTCATTTAGAGGGCGTAGAGACCTTTACTGAATGATACTCAAGTGATGAGCTGTTAGCCATAGGACGGAGAGAGGTAAAGTTCCACTTTTTAGAAATAAGAATGCCCGTTCCACCTCCTCGTCCAGCTGAGCGAGGAGTTTGGGTAAATTCTGCATTGACAGAAAGGGCAGCTGGCGTAGCTGTGTTTTCTGGACGGATCCAGGTCTCAGTCAGGGCTAGGACCTCACCTAACTCACCTAACTGACTGTACCAACCCTGATTGAAATCAGTGTTTGTTCTTTTGCAAGGTCCCTGGAAGACTTCAGTGGTGGCCTTGTTT
Source organism: Melanotaenia boesemani (assembly GCF_017639745.1). Lineage (NCBI taxonomy): Eukaryota > Metazoa > Chordata > Actinopteri > Atheriniformes > Melanotaeniidae > Melanotaenia > Melanotaenia boesemani. Next base: position 28,394,095 of record NC_055684.1, on the reverse strand, counting down.
CCATAATGTCACTAAACATCTGGTCCAAAGGGAGGGTCATCATCTAAATCAGAAAATGGAAAAGAAAAAAATCTCTATAAAAACAAAACAACAATAATAACAACAAAAACAACAACAACAAAAAAAAAACACATCTTGCCAATTGCTACATGTAAATTCTACTTGAGTAATGCCATTAAATAATTTAATCTTCAGATTATCACAACAAAATTCAGCAAAAATGTCTATTAAAAATAGCCATGTGCTTGCTTACACCACCCTAAACAGAAACACATCTTTATCATTTGTATAATTTTAGTTTAATGCTTTATCCATGTATAACTTAACTCTATGAAGTAAATTCACAACAGAACCTCGTTTTAAAATTTTCCTTTTTTTTTTTCCCACCAATATCAGGTTATGTAGGTGTTCCTTTCAGTCCTCGTGGTCATGGTAATGGCAACACACACACACACACACACACACACACACACACACACACACACACACACACACACACACACACACACACACACACACATATATATATATATATATATATATATATATATATATAGAGAGAGAGAGAGAGAGAGAGAGAGAGAGAGAGAGAGAGAGAGAGAGAGTAGGGTAGGGCAGTGCCATGATGGTCTGCTATCTTAAAACTACAGCCACCGGCAAGGGACAAATTGCACAAACTGCGTTTTCCCAGTGAGCCAGCACACAATGATTGAGACACGGAAGGAAAAGATACATGAGAGGTGCACCCTGGCAAGTTGCAATATCATTGAAATTGTTATTCACAAAAATGCTGGATGGTGAATTTGGTGGCGGTGAATAATGTTAACGTTCAACTTCTCTATTATATAGTTATTTGGGTTGTCAGTAATAGTACAGAAAGACCGTTTGTATTTTAGCTTTACCTAGTAAGTGGAACTTTGTAGGAGTTGATCAGTTGTTCCAGGGAAAATGTTTTGTTGTTGTTGAATGATTGCTCGCTGGCTCTGGTGTGATCATAAAAGTTCGTCTGCACTGGTGTTAGAGTGTTCAACAGTCTGTGATTGTCCCGCAGATTGTAAAGTGTTGTCATCTCCAGTAAAAGGAAGATAAACATTATATTCCTGGTCCGGAGTGATCTTTCATGCTACACACAGAATCAAAATATCTCCTGTTAGCCAAAGCTAACAATACTTTTGGGTAAATATGTGCCAATGTGAACCATAAACCGCTAGTTTCCTCCTTCTCAGCTCAACGATAAACAAAAGCAACAACAGAGAAAAACCGATCAGCTGATCACTGACAGCCATCATGATTCACAACAGGAGAGGGAAGGGGAGAAAATTTGATCCGCAACGCTGCTGTGCACACACAGAGATGACCAGAACAGCAAAGTTTATGCAAAACTACATGTAATTTTAGTTTATCCAACAGGAGAGGGAGGGGGAGAGGAGGCAGCTACGCTGGGCAGACAAACAGACAACCAGAACAGTAGAGTTTGTGCAAAACTATGGAGGTTTTTTTACGGAAAAAAGTTGGTTTTGAACCCTCTCACCAGAAAAGTCTGAGTGCTAAAACAACCTCATTTCCCATGGATGTGACACCATGTCCATATTGCCTCTAAACACCTCCATGTCTGCCATCATTAATGACAGATGCTGCGCATGCGTTAAATGCGTTAAAATTTTTAATCCAGTTAATTACATAAATTAGTTGCCTCCCGTTAACGCTTTGTTTTTTACAAAGCAGAGAGCAGTCGGGCTCGCATGTTCTTATTTTTCAACATCATTTTCTCAAGATAACAGATTATTCAAATGTAGAGTTGCGAGGGGGCTGGAGCTGCTCTTGGTCCATCACAGAACCAACACAGAGAGACAAACATTGAATGAGACTTGCAGTCACTCCTAACGAGAAGAGACTCATATATTTAGAGACTCATATCAAACATGCATGTCTTGGGACTGTGGGAGGAAGCCCATGCATGCACATGGAGAACATATAAACTCAACACAGGTTCCTCCCCAGAAACATGCTTATTGTTAAAAAGAATTTTAAAAATAAGCTATGTTAAGTATGTACATTAATAAATTATATTGGCTTTTATTGAGTGTGTTAGTGGTTTACTGGGAAAATCACGGACCTCCTCCTTCACGCTTTGGAAGCAGCATTCTGTCTCTGAAGGAGCTCTGCAGGGCTGTTAGTGTTCACATGGGAACAGAGCTGTTCTGTACTGGGATGACTCATTACCAGTGACGTGTGGTCAGGGGAGGCAGGTGAGGCAGTGCATTGAAAAAAACATACAATAAATATTCATATTTTCCACTGATCTGTGTTAAAATTGCATTTTCTATATGACTCTAACACGTTTTTGACAATTTATTAAGTAAAAATTGCCAAATTTGAATATTTCCCGATCAAATCCAGTGCAGAAACCCCATGGAGGCATGGGCGAGCTGTGCCTCAGCTCTGACTGCCATCCAATACAAACTGGGTTGCATGACACGTGCCATTTTCTGTTCCTCAGCATATTGCCAAGATGAACTTTACAGAAATATTTGTTATACGCCATGACTCTCTACAGTCTGTGTAATGTCTTTAATGTATTTGTGAGAGAAATATTCCCGTTTATCGTACAATAAAGTACAGAGAAAAGTCAGCAGGTGAGGCAAACAGTACTCTGCCCCACCTCAAGGGGGCACACTCACACAGTGTTGTCAACTTCGCAACCTTTTTTTTTTATTTGTTTATTTTTTTAAAGCGACTAGCGACAAATCTAGCGACTTTTTCAGTATTGGAGACTTTTGTAGACTGACGTATATGAAAGTAGTTTATTCTTCGCAATGAGGAGCGGGTGCTGCTGCGCAGGACCCACTCCTGTCCAAAAGCAATCCGAAGAGGCTTCTCGCAGCAGTAGCTGCATTCAGAGCAGGAGATGATCACCTGTTTCATGACCAGGCTGAAAATGAAACGTTCAAAGCTGCTGCAGGATGATCCCGCGCTGTCTTACCGTCAGATAATAATGTCTATTAATGAAGAGTGTGGAGGAAAACAAGTGTTGTGAAATGTTGCAGCCTCCTAATTAGAAAACAACCTACACTTAATAAAGTTAAACTAGAATAAAAGAAAATGTTAACCAAAGAATTTGTTTAATTTTATAGTTTTGCCTTTTAAAACATTTTTAGCTTGTCTTTGCATTTTTGCCTTTACCATGACATTCCTTTCCACAGCAGCCTCCATTACTATGTACCAGACTATTATTCACATTAGATGATGTCATTTAGCGATTTCTAGTGACTTTCAGGCCAGCCAGTAGCTACTTTTCTCACTGAAGAGTTAGTAACAGTGGGTGTGTGAGTGTAATTAAAAGAGGAATGCTGATAGGATATGAAGCATTACCAGTAGTTGCATGCTGTTGAATGAATATTGAAATAAGATGCTCGTTTCTGTTCTTACAATTGTAAATCAGTGCCTCACCAGCCATAAACTTCACGGCACGTCACTACTCATTACAGAAACAAACACAAACTGACTGCGACTGATCAGTCGTCAGACTGCGCAAAAACCAATAGTGATCAGTACGTCCAATTTTACTTCTATCAAGGCTAAAACTGCGACCGACTGTTAAGTTACCAAATAATCATTACATAATTACACATACACAGTGACTGTCACCCTTCCAATCAGCTGTTATGGGGTCTGGTTTGATCATTGAAATCAGCTGTCACACGTTTACTTATGAGCTCACCTTAATAATCTCATTATCTAGAGAAAATAAACTTGCTTTTCTCGAGATAAATTATCCCATTATCACGAGAAAACTGTCCTTGTCATCATGAGATAACAATTACAAAAAGAATAATAGCCAATAAAGGCTGCTTTCGGCTTCCATAATTTTTGATAGCCTCAATATATATATATATATATCTTATATTTGTGCTGTGCAACGATTATAGTCACATGAAATGTTACGATTAATCGCGATTAATTGCATTGTTATGTGCAAAATGTCCTTTTTCTTTAAAAGAAGGCCTGCTTCTATATTAACAAAATGCAGTAAAATTTGGTTAACACTAAATCTGGGGTTTGCAACCTGTGGCTCTGGAGCCACAAGTGACTCTTTGGACCTTCAACAATGGTTTATACATACATGCATACATATATATATATATATATATATATATAAGGTTATATCAGAGGTATCTGAGCTGTCTTGTAATTTTGCTTGTGTAATTTTGTCCTTTTGTCCTTTCAGTTTTATTTGCGCAGATCCCTTTGAAAGCAACATTGGGTAAAGTATTGCAAAGATTTATTATTATTATTATTATTATTATTATTATTCATTACATACCAAATAAATTACAAAAATATTCATTAGAAAAATAAAAAACGTGCATACTATGGCTAATCTATGTGCACTTACACTCAGCTATATCTGGACAAAGTTTTTATTGTTTTAACTGTTTACCAAAACCCCTTTAAGTTGCAGTAAATATGATAGAACAATAGTTTATTAGTCCCTCAATGGGGAAAATTTCTGTGGTGAACTCGCATTCAAAGTATAGCATCTCAGTTTAAATTTGGGGTTATTTTCATCCAAACTAAAGCTAGGAACAGATTTAGTCTATCACAGGTCTAAAGATTTGGCATTTATGTTTGGAAGGTGTTAATGTTACAAAGTATCAAACAGACAGACGTCCAAACCATCAAGTAGAAAATCATGCGTAAGTCTCAAGTACAGGCGTGATTTAGCTGCATGCATTAAAATGGCTCTGACAGCATTTTCTGAGCACATGAAACTAAGCTCAACTACTATACAGGTAAATAAAAAACTACAGAGAAGCCTTGTTCATGATCTGAAAATTTATGAATGCAGCATGTATGGTCCTATTGTTGATTGATTATTTAGAGAGCAAATTTGTCAGTTTTTACAGTTTTACCCAATACTGAACAGTCTCCAAAACATACACAAAAGCAGAAAGAAAAAGTAATCAGTATCAAAAATTTTTTTTGTCTTTTTTTAAATGCTGTTAAGATTTTGAGCTGTTTCTGTCATCTGTCTAACGTTGTGTCTCTGTCTACAGCTCCTGTTTCCCACAGATTTGTGCTGAAAACAGAGAATCAGTCTCCTTCACTTTGCTTTGACATTCATGGAAGGGTCCTCCTTAAACTTCTTCACGATCCCAGCAAAGGTTAGTAGAATCTGTCTTTGTGCCAATGGAAACAGGGTGTAACGGGTCCAGCTAAAGGTAGCAACCATCTCACTGCTTTAAACACAGTGCTGCCTAATGTCCCGAGGGTAACAAACAAGCAAATCTATTAAAACATAACTGAATGACAATATGCCGTTCTACTTCTTTAAATATACATAGAGTATTAGGTAGTGAAAGAAGCACTTAGATAATTTAAATATAACCATTACTAGAGAGTAAAACTACTTTGTTACACACAGGTAAACAAGATGTTCATGTACAATATCACATCTACTAAATCTGGCCAACACCTGTAAGGCAGGATTTAAAATTCAACTACTTGCTGCTGAATCTGGTCTTTACACTCACTCTTTGCCATGTTTCATTAACACTGCAGCCACTGAGTTCTCAGCAATTTTATAAAAGATTTTAAGAAACTCTCTGAATCTGCCTTCATTTATCTTATTAAATGACACCTGTGTGTTCAGGAAAAGTTAGAGAATGGAGGGAAGCAGGGTTGTGATAGATTGGTATAGGATACGTTGTAGAATGAGCAAAATACTTATTTGGAGTAAGTTCAAATAAGCAATTACACTTAAACATCAAACAAAAAAACAAAAACATAAAAAACCAATTAATAGATTAATGACCTATTCTAATTTAATAAAAACAACATATCTAATAATAAAGCAAACCAGTTTAATAATATAATCAATAATCAGTCTTTGTAACTGCTCACTCACTTTACTCTCCTTTACTTTCCATCTTTAATAGATTTTCTACATTTATATCCAGTGTGATGTGACTTTAATTTGATCTCTTTTGTATAGAGCTGTATGTGAATGGTAAGCTGGATTCAGTAAAAAATGGAGGCTTCAAAAAGATTGTCATCCATGTCCAAACTGACCTGCTTGTCAAGGTTGACACAAATGAAGTTACTGTCCATGAAGGACAGGCAGCGGCACGTACAGTTGGAGAAGATCCCGTCACAGTTGGAAGGTAATTTTTATTATTTTCAAAATTGTTCTACTGTTAAAATGTTCTAGTTGTTTACTGGTGACCAATATGTATGGTGTGCTTATGAAGACTAAAACTGTCTTCATTTCTAAACTATGGCATTAAATGTGTTGTTATATCATTATTATACACAACTGTAAATACAACGTGATGCATAAATTACAGGCCCAACACATTTTAAATGATTAAAACTGTATACAGAATATGTTTGATTTTAAATCATCTCTACTCAGCGGACATGGCAAGGTGAGATAAATGACATGTTTATAACTGGTCCACTGAGTCATGATGTTGTCTGCTGCTCTGTGCTTCCTCAGCCTGAGGAAGACCAGTAAAAAGTGATGATGTAGACTACAAATGATTGATGAACCCTTAAAAGACAAGTGAATGTGAGTTGATGTGTGTCTTTCCAGTTTGACTGTAATCAATCGTGGCAATGAAATAGATATTGCAGTCGGAGATGTGCGCATTGTCATCTTAGTTCACGGGAACAACAACAAATTCCTTTGGCCCGTTTTAAGACAGAGGCCATCTGCCGACAGTACTGAAGGAATTTTAGGTGGGTAAAAGAAGTTTTACTTTTTCATCTCTGCATTACTTGAAAACTTCTTATGAAAAACTTATGAATTTCCCCCATATAAAAGTAAATAAATAAAGTATCTGCCTATCTAGCCTCTTCATTTGTATGATAATGAATAAATATTTCCACACAGTTGTTGGTTAATCATCGCAAAAAACCTGTTTCTCAAAAGCAACAAATACGCTGATAGAAGTGTCAGGTTTTCAGTGTGTTGTTGTTGGACTCTGTACAGCTTTGAAGCCAGCTGTCTATCAGGAGGTACAACAAGTTACCGGAACCAAACTGAGGATCAATGATCAAGAAATTCATGTCACGAGGTACATTTTGTACATGTGTAATTTTTAAGCTTGTTTTTGATTTTTCTGAGCTTAGAAAACACAAAATGTACCCTCCTCCTTTCCTTTCGTCTGTAGTTCCAGTGCTGTTGACTACAGTACCAGCTCTTCTGCACAAATTCGCTGCTGGCTCATTTCAGCTGACTTCGTCCTGCAGAGACCTGTGAATGATTTTGTTGTTGCCAAACTTTAATTTGGAATGATTTGGAAAGCATGCATTTCAAAAGACAAAAAAAAAAAAAAAAAAAAATGCCATAACACATTACTACAATACATAAATAAATTGTATACCAATTTTTTGCATTATTGATTGTTAAATATATGTAATACACTATAATGCCACCACCTTGTATACTAAGAATAAAAATAAATTTATATTAAAAAGTTATATGAATGCTCAGAGTTGACAGTATTTGGTGTCCATTTTATTAATTCATTGTAAGATATAGTAGCTTTATTTTCTGAGCCTTTAGACAAGAGTCTGACCCTGGATGCTCCTTTCTGGTGCACCCCAAGTCTGGACCGGAATCTGCTGTTATCACCACTCAACAAGGAAAGCAGACCAGATTTACTGGTAGGTTAGAGAAGGAGACTTCATGTAGACCAGACATGGCTCAGCAGCTGCAGCCGAGTCTACCAGCTGCTTCCCACCTTTTAACAACCAGTCTCTGCTCCTTCCTAATCCACAGCAATTGTTCCATTTCTAGTTTAGTTTGCTTCACTTATACAGTGCTTCCCAATGAGCTAGATGTCTGTGTGATAGTAGATTAATACTGAAACTTACCTTTTCCATTCCATTCATTCCAGCATTGAAAGCACCAACCCCTAAAATATCCCTTTATTCTTTCTTACCAATAACAACCCCTGCTTTTAAGCGCAAAATCTTGAACTAGATTTGCTGTAGCAGACACAAAGTAATCATATAATACCTAAAAATCACTGTTTAATAAATATGGTGTCTTCTGTGTTTTTTGACAGACATTTTCTGCTCCAGCAACACCAGGCCCTTCTGTGCGTCCAAGTAAACAGACAGCACAGAGCTTCCCAGCTGTAGCCCCAACTCTACAGACACAGCTTACTGCTCAGCCCAGCCAGGAGCAGGTACTGCACACATCTAACTGTGACTGGCCACATCTGTAGAGACAAACACAGAAAGCAGAATTAGAAAGCCAACATTTGAAAGTTATCCCATGCAGTTCAGCCTGGCAAGCTCTTATAAGTATAAATCCTTTTGGATTGCTCATCTCAACAAAATGTAATCCTGTTTCCAAAGGAGTTGAGGCACTTTATAAAATGTGAATAAAAATAGAATATTGGCATTCATAAAATAAAATCAGATTAAATCTATCTACATTAGGTGTGTGTGCATGAGAATGTTTATTAATTTGCTGTATGTTTCCTTCCCATTTGTCTCTCCTCCCTTAAGCACCAGTTCCTACCATCTGCTGTCCCTCTTCAGGCATAAATACACTGATATTCTGAATGTTCACAGGTTGATGTGGTGAGCCACAGGGGCATGTTTGCATAGAAACCACATTACAAGGGGGCTGAAGAACTCAACACACGGGTTAAGGTCATAATCGTCCCATACCTCTTCTAATGCAAGCTGTAGCTTTACAAATTGTTGCCTTTGTGGATTTTGAGTAAATAATGGGAATGTTGTTTGATAAATGTTGATAGTAAGATGGTGATGATAAGAATGTTCGGGACGTGTCTCTGAGAAGCCACATCTGCTTGACATGTTGTTTGTAGAAATATTGTAGGTTTTTCAAATTAGTTTTATTAGATTATGGACACACAAAGTCTTTGGGCTCATGTTTCCAGTTTCATGGCTATTTACAGCGTCAAGAAAAACTGTCCATTAAATTCTCTCTAATTTATATAATGAGCACAGAAAAGTTTGCAAGAAGGATTTGATATGTTCTTGTATTCAGAATAAAACCAGGCTATTCTATGGTTAAATCAGCAGTTTGGTATTTCAGTTTATTTGATTGTGGGAGCCACAGGACAAAGAATCATTATCCTAATTTAACAGAGTTTGGCTCCAAAAATGGTGGAAGCTAAATTTGTCATGACCAGAATAATTTTTTTTTCTTCTTCTTCTTTTTTCTTCTTAAGTTCTTTCCTCAGCCAGTCAGGATATTGCTCAATAGTCTTCACAGACTAAATTGTACTCCTTCAGTAAATAAAACATATACAGTTTAAAATCATTCCTTGTGTGCAGTATGAAAATACTTTGAAGCTGATTGTTTGTCTTTAAGGCAGAATTTCTTAATTTATAACAGATTTTCTCCTATGCAGTTAGTTTCTTAGTGCTCTACGCTGCAACTTCTGTCTTTAAATTTCTAATGCTTGCAATGAAATCTAAGTGTATTATTGCTTTTGCCTGCTGTATCACCTGTTTTCCCAGCACTTTGCTGACCGTGTCAGACTGATACTCTCAAAAAAGCTGTACAGACTTGAAAATATTAGAAATAAATTTTTGCTTGACGACATAATAATTAGCCACATCCTGTTTAATTAACAGTGCATGTTACACAATACAGCATCTTTATTCTTTTATTTAGGCTATGTTTTTAAACTGAAATGACTTTTTCATGAAATGTGTTGGTAGCAAAGTCCTTGCAAATTGCACAAGTTGTTCACTCTGTGTCAATAGCAAGCCTACCTACGTAGCCAAATATTGTGCACAGATAAATACTGACTTTGTTGGCGTTTATTAACAGACATTTCCAGCTACCTGGGTCACACTCTGGACTGAGGCACCATGGAGAGAGCAGTGGTGCAAGTCATCCTCTTTGGCCTGTTGCTGGCTTTTGCTGCCGCTCTGCCAAACAAGGTATGGCCACACAACAGAAGGGACAGAGCACCACACTTAAAGGAAACAGTCATTTTAATGAAGCTATTTATTGTCTGTAGATATTCTAACAGATACTTAAGCATCTGAGGATTGACTGTTCTTGTATCTCAGCAGCGTTCTGTAGGTTGCAACACACTGAACTTTGCTCTGTAGAAAGAGCAGGTTGAACAACCTCCAGGCTCTCTGCCTTCAGGGTCATGTTGTTGATTTGTCCATCAAATGGTTAGATTTTTGGATGCTCTTGTTAAACTTATATTTGCAGAATTACATAAAAATATATTTAAATGAGACTGTAGTGACACTGAAATGATAACTAATTAAAATACTGAGCTTTGTCATGATTAGTGGTCGACCCGTTTTTATTCTAAGAGCTAAATCCTCCATGTGGCTTTTTTTTAAAAGACAACAGCCACAAAAATCTACACAACATAAAGTATAGTTTTGGAAAAATCAAGACAACAGTCGTTAAAATTCTTTAGACCTTTATTATAAGTTAACAGAATGTTGTACTGAGCTACAGGCTAACTTTTTATTCCTTTATTTGTTTATGCATTACATGGACTAACAGCTTTTAGTTTAACTGTAGATGTAGGTACTTTCTTTAATTGGAAAATCAAACATTTTACATAAAAATGAAATATATTAGTATAAAATACAAAACATGTAAAATTATTATATGAACAGAGAAAATGATTAACAGCATTTTATTAACAGAAATAGTCATGTGTCTCACGTGTTTGAAGTATGTGCAGCACAGATCTGCTTTGCATTATATTTTGATTTGAATAATTGTAAATTTGGAAAATAAAAAATAATAATTGGACTGTTTTTTATTTTTAAACACTAAAATGAATGGTTGCGCAACTCAAATAATCCAATGAATCCAATGAAATGTTACTAATTGCAAAAATGACCATACCATTTGTTTTCAATAAGTACCTGAATGTATAGTTTGAGGAAAGCTATTTTGCACATATAATGAGGATTATACACATGCATATATGTGTTTATGTATGTATGGAGATGGTAATTAGAACGGGTCATCATGATTCTCTTGTTGTTTTATTTGTATTAGTTTATGGTATTGTTTTGCACAAAGTAAACATTTGTAATTTCTGCACAGCAATTCTTTAAATCCAAGACAGATTTATCTGAAGGGAGGCTAAAAAAGTAACCCTGACTTTGACCAGATCAAGTGATGTGACCCAACCCTATCCAGATCTTTAAAATGTTTGTAATTTTAACTTAATTTTGCACCAAAACTGGAAAGTCAGAGCCATGTCTTTTGTGTGTGCCATGAGCATTGAAGCATGGTCTATGCAATACTATGTATAGTCTATACAACCACCCCCAAGTTTGTTTTAAGACTTGTTCTTGTTTTGTTTTAAAAAAACAAAACAAAAATGGGGCGTATCTGTGGTTACACCACTACAATTTCACCCACCAACACATTGTTTTCTGATCTTTTGCCAGCTGGTTGTCAGTCAGTGAGATTGATCTGGCCATCTACTTTTTTTTAAAAAACATGTGCCTTCTGTGTTTGTGCAGGACGACTGGGACATATACAGCTTTCACATTAACTCTACTGTGGCCAGTCGTTATGCCACCACTGTCATCACAAGCCGTGTGGCCAATCGTATGAATGAGTCAAAGGAAATTGAATTCCATGTCCAGATTCCTAAGAATGCCTTCATCAGTAAATTCAAAATGTAAGTAATAATAATAATAATAATAATAATAATAATAATAATAATAATAATAATAATAATAATATATACTGGCCACTCATAATTAAACAAGAATTTTTTGCGGGGTGGGGGGGTGTCTTATGCAGGCTTATTGATGGTGAAGTGTATGATGGTGTTGTTAAAGCTAAGGAGCAAGCACAGCAGCAGTACACTGAAGCAGTGTCTCATGGCCAAAGCGCTGGGATTGTCAGGTACGTTAATTGAAGGATTCTTTTATTGCTAGGCCTTATACAAGTGGGTTTTAAGCTATGTATGTTCAAGAAACTTTTTTTTTTTTTTTTTTTGTGGCAGGGGGATGGATTTTACATTGTTTTACACATTCATTGTGATTTGTCATATTTAGGCTATTTTTGTTTAAAATATTTTCTAGTATCATGCATCAGGGTTCTTAAAGATGAATAATAAAACCATGTGAACTCATGTCCGCTATATAACCCTGATATTTATGATATATTTATGTTGTAGCTCTGTAGGTAGAACGCTGGAGGAATTTAAAACATCTGTAAATGTAGCTGCTCACAAAAAGGTGACTTTTGAGCTCACATATGAGGAACTGATGAAACGCACACACGGCAAATATGAGCTGCAAATCCATGCCCGGCCCATGCAGCCTGTCAAAGACTTCAAGGTATGCAGATCATCCTGAAAGACAAAGTAGTGTTTCGTAAATACTCATGACTGCTTTATTTGATTTCATGCCAGGTCGATGTGTATATTCACGAGAAGGCCGGCATCAGTTTTGTCGATGTGAAAGGAGGACTAAGCACCAAAGCCCTGGCTAATGCCATCACCAAAACCAAAGCAGATGAACAGGTACAGCCTGCAGAGATGCCATGTTCCATTTAGCTCAGCTGCTATTTCGTTGCTATTTAACCAAAAATTATGTACATAGTACAGTCTGGCCGTTTGACGTTTATTAATTGTTGGAAATGTATGAATGTGCAATGGTGGGAGCTATGGATGTATGTCAAGGTATTGTTTTTTTATTAAAAAAAAAAACAAAGGATGGACTTTTGCGATGGAATGACCAAGTGAGAACACGCTTCGTATTGCCAAGATGGACAAAAATCAGGTCAATTTTATCAATGCGAAAATTTACAATTAAATAAAATGTCCACAGAAAGTTAAACTACTCAACCTAAAAATCAAATAAAGCTAAATGCCTCCAAGAATGAAAAAAAAAAAGTACATAAAATGGTAGCACCATCCAGGGCAAGGGTAACTAAAGTAGGAGATAAGGCAGATCCTTTTCCAAATCCAGGTCTGTGGGTCCACCTGGGTTACACGCACGGGGTCAGTACGGCAGGCGGAGTTCCCCTTTGCCCCTGCATGTATTCAGTGTCACACTCCTTTACTCCTCTCGGTCCCTCCCAGTCGACTCTAGTTTACGTTTTCAGGCCCGCTGGGACACCTACGCAGAAAAACAACATGAGGTGGCAATACACGCTCCCAATTGAACTTATCCTCTGTTTAGCCTGCTCCAACCAGCGTTACTTCTTTTGTGCTCAGGTACTCACACAGCAGGCAGGGTCCTTTCTCTGCCTCTGCGTGTTGGTCACCTCGTAAAGCTGCAGTCCCAGCTGCCATGGTCCCCGGTGCAGGTGCATTGTGTCTTCAACTAGTACCCCTCTACTCTGCTTCCTTACCTTTATATACCTGTGTGTCTCTTATCTAATCAGGAGGTTGATTCCAGCACAAGGCCAATTTACAATCACTAAAAAGGATTCAAAGCAACTAAAATCAGTTAACACAGAAAAACAAGCAGCACACAACTAAAAATAAATACCACAACACTTGTGTTAGATCACAAATGTAGACTTTACAACAGGGTAACCATTGCTAACTGAAGGGGCTTTCAACTCTGTCTTAAGCTTTGTTTTGAAAAGACTACAGATGCTGTATCAGATGTATAATTTTCCTCTTGGGGACAGATATGCATCCAGCTGCCAAGGTGTTGTCATTTTGTTGCATTTTAATTACTAATACTTGTTTTCCAAAATCCACTCTTTTAAAATAGTAGACAATTATTATTTACTTTAAAGACGCACTACGGGACTTTAGCAGATTTTCTCAGTGAAACGCTGCCTATTAACAGCTAATTCTGCATCTATTTCACATTCCACCTGATCTCTGGAACTATCTCCAGCCAATAGAAGTCAGTCAGTTTCTCTTTCTTTCTTTCTTTCTTTCTTTCTTTCTGTCTTTCTTTCTTGAAACTGTATAATGAAAACTCAGCTACAACATCATGATGCAGTTTCTCAGCCTTACGAGTTGTTGCTGTCCAGCAGCATCAGCAGCAATGTTTCGTAATAGATGTCACTGTGCCATCAAACGAGCCAGTAAGTGCATAGTTTTATGGTTGGGTAGTTACGTTGTGCGTCTTTAAGTATTTGTAGTCTTAAGAAATCAAAATTATATCTAATTACTTTATTTTGGTGTCAATACATGAATTAAATGAGCCAAATTGGTTCATATCTCAACCATCATGTGCATGTCTGCCTCCCTAAGCAAAGGATAAATATACAACATTGCTCCTTTTTAACTCTTAAAGAGAACTTTTAAATTATTAACCAGTGGCTTCTAAAGTTGAGCTTTAGATTCAAACTTCACAATCAAGCAAATCTATTAGGTGATTTAAGTAAAATAGCAAATGAAACAAAATAAATAAACTCATTGATACTGATGTTAATTTGCCAATGTGTGACCAATGTGTTGCATTATTAGTAAAACTAAACGTAGCCAAATGAATGAAAATCTAATTACTTATTTCATCCAATGGAGAAAAAACAAACAAACAAAAAAAACAAGTTTTTGTCAACACTCTATAAAAACTGATTTGTGTGGTTTGCAGGCATGGGTGCACTTCTATCCAACTGTGGACCAACAGAAAGTTTGTGATAGCTGTGGCGAGCATGGTCTGAATGGAGATCTGATTGTTGTTTATGATGTTAGCAGAGACTCTGGACTGGGAGAAATCAAGGTAAAATGTTCATCTCCTGAAAGTTGTAAACTTAAAATAGTCTATTAACATTATGCTTTGTAATAATCCCAGAACTAGTCAAAGTTTCTTCTAATTCCAGACATCAGACGGGTACTTCATCCATCACTTTGCTCCAGCTAGTCTTCCCCGAATATCAAAAAATGTTGTCTTTGTTATTGATCGAAGTGGCTCAATGCAAGGCACAAAAATGGAACAGGTGGAGTATTTTAGAAGTCTGCCACAGTCTATAACTTGATTTATATTACAAACACATTGTTTAAGACAAGAATACACCCAAAACAAATATAATGACATGTTTCTAACCTAAATAATTGTGTTATGCTGTTCTTATACAGACCCGGAGAGCATTAGTCCATATTTTAAATGACCTGGCAGAAGAAGACTTCTTTGGTCTTATCACTTTTGATGACCAAATATTTCACTGGAAAAAAGAACTTGTTCAAGCCACCAGTGGAAATCTGCAGAAGGCCAAAACATTTGCTGAGACTATTGAGGCCAGAGGAGGTAAGATTTTCAGGAAATGTATTTATTTTGGTTTATCAACATCTATGATCGCGATGGAAGTGAAATTCTTCTTCCTGCATTTCAGCTACAGACATTAATACCGCAGTGCTGAAGGGAGCAGAAATGCTGAATGCACATCCCAGAGAAGATTCAGCATCTATCCTTATTCTCCTCACAGATGGAGACCCAACCTCAGGTTATCATAAAACACTCGTGCACACTCTGCTACAAACACTTGAAACAAATGTAGATCATTCTTTTAAAAAGAAGCAAGTAGACTATTTGTAAAAACAGGTCATAGTTAAAATCTCCTCCTGCCCCCCTGATGTTTTCATGTTTGTTGCTTGATGAAACTGAGGCATGAGCCAAAATTTTCCATGTCAAGAAAAATAATTTTGTTTTGGTTGTTATTTTGCTTTCCTGAAAATTGAACATTGCATGTCTTCTTAAGGAGACTGGGTTCCACAGTTTTATAATAAAATAATATAAATTATAATATAATATTCATTAATCAACAACAGGTTATGAGCATCTCTTGTATGACTTATACCATTTGACAAACTGTACAAGAAACAAATAAAACCCTTTTAGCACAAGAACACAGCTCATTACAGTCCGAATGATTGTTCAGACAGTTGGGTGATGATACTTTATAATAAAAGAATAAGCGCTGTATTGTGTCCTTGCAGGAGAGACAAATATTGAGAGCATACAATCAAATGTAAGACGGGCCATTGCAGGCAAATTTCCTCTCTACTGCCTCGGTTTTGGGTTTGATGTCAATTTTAATTTCCTTGAGAAAATGTCGCTGCAAAACAACGGTGTGGGAAGACGAATTTATGAAGACTCTGATGCTGATTTACAGCTGACGGTATGCACATAATGCCAATGTTCTTTATTTGAGGTGATGAAAAATAATACTTAGTGATTTGCTGTGCTGAGATTAAACATCCATATTGTGTCCAATTTGTATGGAACAGGGTTTCTACGAAGAGGTGGCCACTCCTCTGTTGACGGATGTGACAATGATCTATTTGGGAGGAACCAACTTGACCCAGACTAATTTCAGTCAGTATTATAATGGCTCTGAAATTGTTGTGGCTGGTCAGATCACTGATAACAACATTGAAACCTTCATTCCACAAGTTGTGGCAGTTTCAGTAAGGATTACATCACAACAAAAAATAACTATAATACTCTGAGATCCTTGTGAAATTATTTCTCTACTGACATTAAACTTTAATAATGACAGAGGAATGGAAAGATGACATTTTCTAAGACAAAGACCTCCACGGTGACCCCTACTGGAACAGTGTCTGAAGGCCTCCTCCAGAGGGTTTGGGCTTACCTCACAGTCAAACAGTTTCTGGAGAAAGCGTAAGTGTGATGCATGCCATCTGATCTTTTGTTTAATTTTTATTATCAGTTTATAACAGAGCATCAGCACTCATTTCCCCTTCACTGTTGAACCCACAACAATGTTAAGACACTGCTTTGTATTCTGACTTCTGGAGCTAAAAATTTTCCCATTAGCAGATTAATTAATTTCAGTCAAATTAATTTTGCACAGACGTTTTTATGGTTACTTGAATTGCAATTTCATCAGATGATGCTGCAGTTATAAATTTTTATATTTATTAGAGCAGTTTAGATTGTTAATGGACTGCTTTTCAGACACAACTTTCAAGCTTTATGAGGAGCTCAGATATATTTATATACTGAGGCCCATTTAAGTTATTTAAATTCCTCGTGATATTTGGGTGTGTTTTCCAGTTCTGATAAGGATTTTGTAAGATTATATCTACATGTACTTGAGTCTGGTTTTGATTGAACTAATACAAATAATTTAGTTGACTAGGCACATATCCACAGTCACAATCAAGAAAAAAGAAACACACTACATCATAATGCAAGGCCTGAAAAAAGTTCTTAAACTTGCCTAAATATAAAATTTTGCCAGGGGCCTTTCTTCTACAGCTAAAACAACACTGACCATACAAATAGCTCCCCTTTTGACAGCACACATAAACAGATTTATGGCACTGTTTGCACACACACTGCAGCAATAAAAAAAACTAATAGTATATTGGGCTGCTGACCAACACATTAGCATGTTTGATTTAAAACAGCACAATTATTTCATCACTCTCTATTTGGTATATCCTGCTAGTTTAAGGGTATCTAAAGAGTCTTTAAAGGTTACTGGGTGTTGGACTAGAATAACAGTCTTGACTGAGACTAACTGAGTCAAAACCTAAAGCAAAACTAAATTTTAATTTCAAAAATAGGAAACAGGTTTAAGGTTAAAGTTAACTGTATAGAATAAATTGGTATCTCTGCCAAATCATCTGCCTCTATCTAACCCTATCCTCTGCATCTTCTTCTCCTACACCGACTCATGCACCACTAACTTTATGTCTTTTTTCACTACATCCATAAACTTCCTCCTTGGTCTTCACAGGCCTCTCACCTGGTAGTCATAACATCAGCTTTTTTCTATTGATTCATTAGATAAAGTCAACAAAACCTGTTTGTGAATACAAAGAAAGGTAGACATCTTAATCAACTCTTTATTAACATAGAAATTTGTGATACAGGCTGCTGTTGTCTGGAGCAGAGAAAGAGAAAGTGAAGAAAGAGGCTTTGGAGTTGTCCCTAAAGTACAGCTTTGTGACCCCACATACATCCATGGTGGTCACCAAGCCTCAGGGGGAGAACACAGACGTGCTTCACAAACCTAAGGAGGGGGAAAGATCATCACAAGATCAGCAATATCATATTGGACATGGACAAACAATGAAGATCCCCACACGTTCTGGTAGAATTAATAAATATGATGAGTAACATTAATTCAGAACAAAGAAAAGCAAAATGGAAAATCAATGACACTGTTTCTCTACATTCTTTTGTTTTTAAAATAACATAAAATGTTTGAGAGTTTTCACTGAATTAATTAAAAATAATTGGAACAGAGCTTAAGGTAAAAGATGATTGACATGTTTATCATCTGTAGAATTTTAGTTTAACAGAACCTCGTTTTATGATCATTATTATTATTTTTAACCCAATAGGAGGTTATCCAAGTCATCCAGGTCTTCACGGTTTTCGCGGTCCTCCTGGTCCTCCTGGTGAGACATGGCAGCTATTTTTGTTGCAATACGTGTTTGAGAAAATGAGACGCTAGAACACTATACATTAGAATGTAATACACGATTCCAACCTTAGATGGCACTAATTCATACAAAATATCCCTTAAAGAAAATCCTTCACAGTCAATACAATAATCTCTAAATCTTCAAGGCCCCAACAGTAAAGTTAGATCAGAGATGTCATGCAAAAACATGTTTATCATTTGCAGAATTTTGGTTTAACAGAAACTCATTTTATGATTTATTTATTTATTTATTTTCCTCACCAATTTATAGGTGAAGGAGGTAGGCCAGGTCTTTCCCGAGATCGTGGTCCTCCTCATCACGGTAATGGCAGTATATACATTACTATTAAACTGAAGTTAATTATCAAAATGTAGATATACATTTAAAGGGACATTGTGTAACATTTTCTGTTCTTTACTGACCAAAATTGATGTTTGCATGTATATATGTGTTATCATTGGTGTATTATGACCTGAGCAAATGATCTGACACATTATTGTAAGTTAGATTTGTTCATACGTATGATGGGTAAGCCGGTAGGGCAGCGCCATTATTTTCTGCTATCTTAAAACTACAGCCGTCGACAAGGGACAAATAGCACCGACTGCTTTTTTCCCTGCGAGCCAGCACACAATGATTGAGACACGGATGGAAAAGATACATGAGAGCGGCACCCTGGCAAGTTGAAATATCGTTTAAATTGTTATTCACAAAAATGCTGGATGGTGAATTTGATGGCGGTGAATAATGTTAACGTTCAACTTCAGAAGTGAGTTCTTTGAGTGAACTTCCTGGTAGACTCTATCTTTTCCTTCCCTTCGCCTCTCTATTAATGTGCTTGGACACAGAGCTCTGTGAACAGCCAGCCTCTTTAGCAATGAACTTTTGTGTCTTGCCCTCCTTGTGCAAGGAGTCAGTGGTCATCTTTTGGACAACTGTCAGGTCAGCAGTCTTACCCATGATTGTGTAGCCAACAGATATAGAGTGAGACACAATTTAAAGGCCTTTGCAGGTGTTTTGAGTTAATTATTAGATTAGAGTGTGGCACCAGGTGTCTTCAATATTGAACCTTTCCACAATATTTAAATTTTCTGAGCTATTGAATTTGGAATTTTCATTATTTGTCAGTTAACATTTTCTGTCCTTTACTGGCCAAAATCGATTTCTGCATGTATATATGTGTTATCATTGGTGTATTATGACCTACGCAAATATCTGACACATTAAGCAAAGAATTTTAGATTTGTTCATACATATGACAGCCTTGAAGATGGGGGTAGTCTTTGGGTGGTGGCAGGACCCCCTTGGTGCCACCCCCTTCTCAGTTGTAATGGGGCAATTTGTCTTGTTTTTGTAGGGCTATATCGGATGTTGCTGAGTGTTTGTGGTTTACTGGGAAAATCACAGACCTCCTCCAAGCTCTCCTTCGCGCATTAGATGCAGCAGTCTGGCTCTGAAGGAGCTCTGCAGGGCTGTCAGTGTTCATAGGGGACCAGAGCTGGTTCTGTACTGGAATGCCTCAGTAGAGCGTCAGACGCAAGCTGACATCAGCCGTCAGATCGAGCAACATCCAACATCCATCACTGATCAATATGTCCAATTTTACTTCAATCAAGTCTGACAAAGGCTGAAATTGCGACATGTCTGACTGTTAAGTTTTACCAGTAACTCATTAACATAATTACACATACACACCATGACTGTAGCCCTTCCCATCAGCTGTCATGGGGCTGTTTTGATAATTAAAATCAGGTGTCACACACCTACTCTTGAGTACTTACCTACTTTTAATCATCTCATTACCTAGAGAAAACAAATTTATTTTTCCCGAGAAAACAACAACATTAACTTTTTATCTTGAGATAATGAGTAAATGCTCTATCTGCCACTTTATAATACATATATACAGCATATATGCATACATTTTTAAAAATAAAAGAAAGTGTTATTATAAAAGTGTTATAAGACATCTTATGCAATTCAAAATTTTTTGAACACAGCTTAAGTTAAATGATTATTAACATGTTTAAATTGAATAAGAAAATCATGCAAAAACTAGGGGTGTGTATCTCTCCCTCACACACGATTCGATATGCATCTCAATACATGGTCCACAAGTCGAACCATAAAAATATTCAGCTAACTTTGTAAAGATATGATACAGTGCCATTTTGGTCCTAAATCGATTCAATTTCGATATTTAGTATTAACTTGGAATTTAAATCTCTAAATTAAAGTCCATGTGTTTTAATAGAAGACAGTAGTAGTTTTTTCCTCACTTGAGCTTTTGAATTTCAAGCAACAAAAACAAAATCTTAAAACATCATCAAAAATAAATAATTAGCCTTTTTTGGCCTTTTAAACCATTTTTCCTTTTTCTTTGTGGTTAAAAAATATATAAATAATCAACTTAACTTGTTGTGTGCCATCTGAAATTATTCAACCAGCGCTTGCAGCAGTGTTAAAAATGAAATGTGAGGTTCATGTTTAGCATGTACATAAAAAAAAAAAAAAAAAAATCTTCTACCTCAAAGTAACTCTCAAATGCCAAAACAACGGTACTTCTACTTCAGATTCTTTTTCAGAAAGATAAACTGGTCAACATGGTCTTCTCTGAGTACACTGCGCTGAGCTGTGACAATGTCACCAGCAGTACTAAAGACCCTTTCAGATGGTACACTAGTAGCAGGTATGCATAAGTAAGTCTTAGCCAGTGCAGACAGCATTGGCAGATCCGCCTGGCCTCTTCACCAGTGTAAAGTGTTGCCATCCAAAGGCAAAGGATCACGGTTTCTGTATTTCCAGACTATTCTACAGTCATTTAGAGGGCGTAGAGACCTTTACTGAATGATACTCAAGTGATGAGCTGTTAGCCATAGGACGGAGAGAAGTAAAGTTCCACTTTTTCGAAATAAGAATGCCAGTTCGACCTCCTCATCCAGCTGAGCGAGGTGTTTGGGTAAATTCTGCATTGACCGAAAGGGCAGCTGGCGTAGTTGTGTTTTCTGGACGGATCCAGGTCTCAGTCAGGGCTAGGACCTCACCTAACTCACCTAACTGACTGTACCAACCCTGATTGAAATCAGTGTTTGTTCTTTTGCAAGGTCCCTGGAAGACTTCAGTGGTGGCCTTGTTTCCATAATGTCACTAAACATCTGGTCCAAAGGGAGGGTCATCATCTAAATCAGAAAATGGAAAAGAAAAAAATCTCTATAAAAACAAAACAACAACAATAAAAACAACAACAACAACAACAACTAAAAACATCTTGCCAATTGCTATATGTAACTTCTACTTGAGTAATGCCATTAAATAATTTAATCTTCAGATTATCACAACAAAATTCAGCAAAAATGTCTATTAAAAATAGCCATGTGCTTGCTTACACCACCCTAAACACACCTGCAGTTGGCTCATCCTTTTGAGGATTGTCTTCACCTGGTATTGGCTTCCTGTGTGCAGGCCCTTTCTCAAATTCACTGTCTCTGCCCTCAGCTGCCTGATAATGGTGTCACTATTACTACAGTTGTATTAATACTGAGTCAGAAATGCACAGTAAGAAATTCTGTTAGTGTTTGTGTTTTTGTATGCATGTGTTTGAGAGAACATGGACTGAATAAAACAAAGGTAGGCAAAACTGATAAGGTGTAGAATAAATACAAAAAAAGAAACTTACCTTCTTGAGTAGGGTTAACACCTCACTTAACACTGATATTTTCTAGTTTCATGCATCAAGGCTGCTAAAAGACGAATAATAAAACCATCTGAACTCATGTCCACTATATAACCCTGATATTTATGATATATTTATGTTGTAGCTCTGTAGGTAGAACGCTGGAGGAATTTAAAACATCTGTAAATATAGCTGCTCACAAAAAGGTGACTTTTGAGCTCACATATGAGGAACTGATGAAACGCACACACGGCAAATATGAGCTGCAAATCCATGCCCGGCCCATGCAGCCTGTCAAAGACTTCAAGGTATGCAGATCATCCTGAAAGACAAAGTAGTGTTTCGTAAATACTCATGACTGCTTTATTTGATTTCATGCCAGGTCGATGTGTATATTCACGAGAAGGCCGGCATCAGTTTTGTCGATGTGAAAGGAGGACTAAGCACCAAAGCCCTGGCTAATGCCATCACCAAAACCAAAGCAGATGAACAGGTACAGCCTGCAGAGATGCCATGTTCCATTTAGCTCAGCTGCTATTCCGTTGCTATTTAACCAAAAATTATGTACATAGTACAGTCTGGCCGTTTGACGTTTATTAATTTTTGGAAATGTATGAATGTGTAATGGTGGGAGCTATGGATGTATGTCAAGATTGTTTATTAAAAAAAAAAACCACAGCTGGACTTTTGCGATGGAATGACCAGGTGAGAGCATGCTTCGTATTGCCAAGGAGGACAAAAACAGCACAATTTACCAATGCGAAATTTATTACAAATTAAAATAAAAATGTCCACAAAAAGTAAAACTACTCAACATAATAATCAAATAAAACTAAATGCCTCCAAGAATGAATGAAAAAAAAAAAGAAACACATTCATCCTGAAATTCCCATAAAAAACTAAATGGACTAAAATAACCATTTTTAAAAAAGGAAGAAAATAAATGGTAGCACCATCCAGGGCAAGGGTAACTAAAGTAGCAGATCATCCTCCCAATCCAGGTCTGTGGGTCCACCTGGGTTACACGCACGGGGTCAGTACGGCAGGCAGAGTTCCCCTTTGCCCCTGCATGTATTCAGTGTCACACTCCTTTACTCCTCTCAGTCCCTCCCACTCGGCTCTAGTCTTCGTCTTCAGGCCCGCTGGGACACCTACGCAGAAAAACAATACGAGGTGGCAATACACGCTCCCAATTGCACTTATCCTCTGTTTAGCCTGCTCCTACCAGCGTTACTTCTTTTGTGCTCAGGTACTCACACAGCAGGCAGGGTCCTTTCCCTGCCTCTGCGTGTTGGTCACCTCGTAAAGCTGCAGTCCCAGCTGCCATGGTCCCCGGTGCAGGTGCATTGTGTCTTCAACTAGTACCCCTCTGCTCTGCTTCCTTGCTTTTATATACCTGTGTGTCTCTTATCTAATCAGGAGGTTGATTCCAGCACAAGGCCAATTTACAATCACCAAAAAGGATTCAAAGCAACTAAAATTAGTTAATACAGAAAAGCAAGCAGCACACAACTAAAAATAAATACCACACCACTTGTGTTAGATCACAAATGTAGACTTTACAACAGGGTAACCATTGCTAACTGAAGGGGCTTTCAACTCTGTCTTAAGCTTTGTTTTGAAAAGACTACAGATGCTGTATCAGATGTATAATTTTCCTCTTGGGGACAGATATGCATCCAGCTGCCAAGGTGTTGTCATTTTGTTGTATTTTAATTACTAATACTTGTTTTCCAAAATCCACTCTATTGAAAATAGTAGACAATTATTATTTTAAAGATGCACTAGGGAACTTTAGCAGATTTTCTCAGTGAAACGCTGCCTATTAACAGCTAATTCTGCATCTATTTCACATTCCACCTGATCTCTGGAACTATCTCCAGCCAATAGAAGTCAGTCAGTTTCTCTTTCTTTCTTTCTTTCTTTCTTTCTTTCTTTCTTTCTTTCTTTCTTTCTTTCTTTCTTTCTTTCTTTCTTTCTTTCTTTCTTTCTTGAAACTGTATAATGAAAACTCAGCTACAACATCATGATGCAGTTTCTCAGCCTTACGAGTTGTTGCTGTCCAGCAGCATCAGCAGCAATGTTTCGTAATAGATGTCACTGTGCCATCAAACGAGCCAGTAAGTGCATAGTTTTATGGTTGGGTAGTTACGTTGTGCGTCTTTAAGTATTTGTAGTCTTAAGAAATCAAAATTATATCTAATTACTTTATTTTGGTGTCAATACATGAATTAAATGAGCCAAATTGGTTCATATCTCAACCATCATGTGCATGTCTGCCTCCCTAAGCAAAAGGATAAATATACAACATTGCTCCTTTTAACTCTTGAAGAGAACTTTTAAATTATTAACCAGTGGCTTCTAAAGTTGAGCTTTAGATTCACACTTCAAGATCAAGCAAATCTATTAGGTGATTTAAGTAAAATAGCAAATGAAACAAAATAAATAAACTCATTGATACTGATGTTAATTTGCCAATGTGTGACCAACGTGTTGCATTATTAGTAAAACTAAACGTAACCAAATGAATGAAAATCTAATTACTTATTTCATCCAATGGAGAAAAAACAAATAAGTTTTTGTCAACACTCTATAAAAACTGATTTGTGTGGTTTGCAGGTATGGGTGCACTTCTATCCAACTGTGGACCAACAGAAAGTTTGTGATAGCTGTGGCGAGCATGGTCTGAATGGAGATCTGATTGTTGTTTATGATGTTAGCAGAGACTCTGGACTGGGAGAGATCAAGGTAAAATGTTCATCTCCTGAAAGTTGTAAACTTAAAATAGTCTATTAACATTATGCTTTGTAATAATCCCAGAACTAGTCAAAGTTTCTTCTAATTCCAGACATCAGACGGGTACTTCATCCATCACTTTGCTCCAGCTAGTCTTCCCCGAATATCAAAAAATGTTGTCTTTGTTATTGATCGAAGTGGCTCAATGCAAGGCACAAAAATGGAACAGGTGGAGTATTTTAGAAGTCTGCCACATCTATAACTTGATTTATATTACAAACACATTGTTTAAGACAAGAATACACCCAAAACAAATATAATGACATGTTTCTAACCTAAATAATTGTGTTATGCTGTTCTTATACAGACCCGGAGAGCATTAATCCATATTTTAAATGACCTGGCAGAAGAAGACTTCTTTGGTCTTATCACTTTTGATGACCAAATATTTCACTGGAAAAAAGAACTTGTTCAAGCCACCAGTGGAAATCTGCAGAAGGCCAAAACATTTGCTGAGACTATTGAGGCCAGAGGAGGTAAGATTTTCAGGAAATGTATTTATTTTGGTTTATCAACATCTATGATCGCGATGGAAGTGAAATTCTTCTTCCTGCATTTCAGCTACAGACATTAATACCGCAGTGCTGAAGGGAGCAGAAATGCTGAATGCACATCCCAGAGAAGATTCAGCATCTATCCTTATTCTCCTCACAGATGGAGACCCAACCTCAGGTTATCATAAAACACTCGTGCACACTCTGCTACAAACACTTGAAACAAATGTAGATCATTCTTTTAAAAAGAAGCAAGTAGACTATTTGTAAAAACAGGTCATAGTTAAAATCTCCTCCTGCCCCCCTGATGTTTTCATGTTTGTTGCTTGATGAAACTGAGGCATGAGCCAAAATTTTCCATGTCAAGAAAAATAATTTTGTTTTGGTTGTTATTTTGCTTTCCTGAAAATTGAACATTGCATGTCTTCTTAAGGAGACTGGGTTCCACAGTTTTATAATAAAATAATATAAATTATAATATAATATTCATTAATCAACAACAGGTTATGAGCATCTCTTGTATGACTTATACCATTTGACAAACTGTACAAGAAACAAATAAAACCCTTTTAGCACAAGAACACAGCTCATTACAGTCCGAATGATTGTTCAGACAGTTGGGTGATGATACTTTATAATAAAAGAATAAGCGCTGTATTGTGTCCTTGCAGGAGAGACAAATATTGAGAGCATACAATCAAATGTAAGACGGGCCATTGCAGGCAAATTTCCTCTCTACTGCCTCGGTTTTGGGTTTGATGTCAATTTTAATTTCCTTGAGAAAATGTCGCTGCAAAACAACGGTGTGGGAAGACGAATTTATGAAGACTCTGATGCTGATTTACAGCTGACGGTATGCACATAATGCCAATGTTCTTTATTTGAGGTGATGAAAAATAATACTTAGTGATTTGCTGTGCTGAGATTAAACATCCATATTGTGTCCAATTTGTATGGAACAGGGTTTCTACGAAGAGGTGGCCACTCCTCTGTTGACGGATGTGACAATGATCTATTTGGGAGGAACCAACTTGACCCAGACTAATTTCAGTCAGTATTATAATGGCTCTGAAATTGTTGTGGCTGGTCAGATCACTGATAACAACATTGAAACCTTCATTCCACAAGTTGTGGCAGTTTCAGTAAGGATTACATCACAACAAAAAATAACTATAATACTCTGAGATCCTTGTGAAATTATTTCTCTACTGACATTAAACTTTAATAATGACAGAGGAATGGAAAGATGACATTTTCTAAGACAAAGACCTCCACGGTGACCCCTACTGGAACAGTGTCTGAAGGCCTCCTCCAGAGGGTTTGGGCTTACCTCACAGTCAAACAGTTTCTGGAGAAAGCGTAAGTGTGATGCATGCCATCTGATCTTTTGTTTAATTTTTATTATCAGTTTATAACAGAGCATCAGCACTCATTTCCCCTTCACTGTTGAACCCACAACAATGTTAAGACACTGCTTTGTATTCTGACTTCTGGAGCTAAAAATTTTCCCATTAGCAGATTAATTAATTTCAGTCAAATTAATTTTGCACAGACGTTTTTATGGTTACTTGAATTGCAATTTCATCAGATGATGCTGCAGTTATAAATTTTGATATTTATTAGAGCAGTTTAGATTGTTAATGGACTGCTTTTCAGACACAACTTTCAAGCTTTATGAGGAGCTCAGATATATTTATATACTGAGGCCCATTTAAGTTATTTAAATTCCTCGTGATATTTGGGTGTGTTTTCCAGTTCTGATAAGGATTTTGTAAGATTATATCTACATGTACTTGAGTCTGGTTTTGATTGAACTAATACAAATAATTTAGTTGACTAGGCACATATCCACAGTCACAATCAAGAAAAAGAAACACACTACATCATAATGCAAGGCCTGAAAAAAGAAGTTCTTAAACTTGCCTAAATATAAAATTTTGCCAGGGGCCTTTCTTCTACAGCTAAAACAACACTGACCATACAAATAGCTCCCCTTTTGACAGCACACATAAACAGATTTATGGCACTGTTTGCACACACACTGCAGCAATAAAAAAAACTAATAGTATATTGGGCTGCTGACCAACACATTAGCATGTTTGATTTAAAACAGCACAATTATTTCATCACTCTCTATTTGGTATATCCTGCTAGTTTAAGGGTATCTAAAGAGTCTTTAAAGGTTACTGGGTGTTGGACTAGAATAACAGTCTTGACTGAGACTAACTGAGTCAAAACCTAAAGCAAAACTAAATTTTAATTTCAAAAATAGGAAACAGGTTTAAGGTTAAAGTTAACTGTATAGAATAAATTGGTATCTCTGCCAAATCATCTGCCTCTATCTAACCCTATCCTCTGCATCTTCTTCTCCTACACCGACTCATGCACCACTAACTTTATGTCTTTTTTCACTACATCCATAAACTTCCTCCTTGGTCTTCACAGGCCTCTCACCTGGTAGTCATAACATCAGCTTTTTTCTATTGATTCATTAGATAAAGTCAACAAAACCTGTTTGTGAATACAAAGAAAGGTAGACATCTTAATCAACTCTTTATTAACATAGAAATTTGTGATACAGGCTGCTGTTGTCTGGAGCAGAGAAAGAGAAAGTGAAGAAAGAGGCTTTGGAGTTGTCCCTAAAGTACAGCTTTGTGACCCCACATACATCCATGGTGGTCACCAAGCCTCAGGGGGAGAACACAGACGTGCTTCACAAACCTAAGGAGGGGGAAAGATCATCACAAGATCAGCAATATCATATTGGACATGGACAAACAATGAAGATCCCCACACGTTCTGGTAGAATTAATAAATATGATGAGTAACATTAATTCAGAACAAAGAAAAGCAAAATGGAAAATCAATGACACTGTTTCTCTACATTCTTTTGTTTTTAAAATAACATAAAATGTTTGAGAGTTTTCACTGAATTAATTAAAAATAATTGGAACAGAGCTTAAGGTAAAAGATGATTGACATGTTTATCATCTGTAGAATTTTAGTTTAACAGAACCTCGTTTTATGATCATTATTATTATTTTTAACCCAATAGGAGGTTATCCAAGTCATCCAGGTCTTCACGGTTTTCGCGGTCCTCCTGGTCCTCCTGGTGAGACATGGCAGCTATTTTTGTTGCAATACGTGTTTGAGAAAATGAGACGCTAGAACACTATACATTAGAATGTAATACACGATTCCAACCTTAGATGGCACTAATTCATACAAAATATCCCTTAAAGAAAATCCTTCACAGTCAATACAATAATCTCTAAATCTTCAAGGCCCCAACAGTAAAGTTAGATCAGAGATGTCATGCAAAAACATGTTTATCATTTGCAGAATTTTGGTTTAACAGAAACTCATTTTATGATTTATTTATTTATTTATTTTCCTCACCAATTTATAGGTGAAGGAGGTAGGCCAGGTCTTTCCCGAGATCGTGGTCCTCCTCATCACGGTAATGGCAGTATATACATTACTATTAAACTGAAGTTAATTATCAAAATGTAGATATACATTTAAAGGGACATTGTGTAACATTTTCTGTTCTTTACTGACCAAAATTGATGTTTGCATGTATATATGTGTTATCATTGGTGTATTATGACCTGAGCAAATGATCTGACACATTATTGTAAGTTAGATTTGTTCATACGTATGATGGGTAAGCCGGTAGGGCAGCGCCATTATTTTCTGCTATCTTAAAACTACAGCCGTCGACAAGGGACAAATAGCACCGACTGCTTTTTCCCTGCGAGCCAGCACACAATGATTGAGACACGGATGGAAAAGATACATGAGAGCGGCACCCTGGCAAGTTGAAATATCGTTTAAATTGTTATTCACAAAAATGCTGGATGGTGAATTTGATGGCGGTGAATAATGTTAACGTTCAACTTCAGAAGTGAGTTCTTTGAGTGAACTTCCTGGTAGACTCTATCTTTTCCTTCCCTTCGCCTCTCTATTAATGTGCTTGGACACAGAGCTCTGTGAACAGCCAGCCTCTTTAGCAATGAACTTTTGTGTCTTGCCCTCCTTGTGCAAGGAGTCAGTGGTCATCTTTTGGACAACTGTCAGGTCAGCAGTCTTACCCATGATTGTGTAGCCAACAGATATAGAGTGAGACACAATTTAAAGGCCTTTGCAGGTGTTTTGAGTTAATTATTAGATTAGAGTGTGGCACCAGGTGTCTTCAATATTGAACCTTTCCACAATATTTAAATTTTCTGAGCTATTGAATTTGGAATTTTCATTATTTGTCAGTTAACATTTTCTGTCCTTTACTGGCCAAAATCGATTTCTGCATGTATATATGTGTTATCATTGGTGTATTATGACCTACGCAAATATCTGACACATTAAGCAAAGAATTTTAGATTTGTTCATACATATGACAGCCTTGAAGATGGGGGTAGTCTTTGGGTGGTGGCAGGACCCCCTTGGTGCCACCCCCTTCTCAGTTGTAATGGGGCAATTTGTCTTGTTTTTGTAGGGCTATATCGGATGTTGCTGAGTGTTTGTGGTTTACTGGGAAAATCACAGACCTCCTCCAAGCTCTCCTTCGCGCATTAGATGCAGCAGTCTGGCTCTGAAGGAGCTCTGCAGGGCTGTCAGTGTTCATAGGGGACCAGAGCTGGTTCTGTACTGGAATGCCTCAGTAGAGCGTCAGACGCAAGCTGACATCAGCCGTCAGATCGAGCAACATCCAACATCCATCACTGATCAATATGTCCAATTTTACTTCAATCAAGTCTGACAAAGGCTGAAATTGCGACATGTCTGACTGTTAAGTTTTACCAGTAACTCATTAACATAATTACACATACACACCATGACTGTAGCCCTTCCCATCAGCTGTCATGGGGCTGTTTTGATAATTAAAATCAGGTGTCACACACCTACTCTTGAGTACTTACCTACTTTTAATCATCTCATTACCTAGAGAAAACAAATTTATTTTTCCCGAGAAAACAACAACATTAACTTTTTATCTTGAGATAATGAGTAAATGCTCTATCTGCCACTTTATAATACATATATACAGCATATATGCATACATTTTTAAAAATAAAAGAAAGTGTTATTATAAAAGTGTTATAAGACATCTTATGCAATTCAAAATTTTTTGAACACAGCTTAAGTTAAATGATTATTAACATGTTTAAATTGAATAAGAAAATCATGCAAAAACTAGGGGTGTGTATCTCTCCCTCACACACGATTCGATATGCATCTCAATACATGGTCCACAAGTCGAACCATAAAAATATTCAGCTAACTTTGTAAAGATATGATACAGTGCCATTTTGGTCCTAAATCGATTCAATTTCGATATTTAGTATTAACTTGGAATTTAAATCTCTAAATTAAAGTCCATGTGTTTTAATAGAAGACAGTAGTAGTTTTTTCCTCACTTGAGCTTTTGAATTTCAAGCAACAAAAACAAAATCTTAAAACATCATCAAAAATAAATAATTAGCCTTTTTTGGCCTTTTAAACCATTTTTCCTTTTTCTTTGTGGTTAAAAAATATATAAATAATCAACTTAACTTGTTGTGTGCCATCTGAAATTATTCAACCAGCGCTTGCAGCAGTGTTAAAAATGAAATGTGAGGTTCATGTTTAGCATGTACATAAAAAAAAAAAAAAAAAAATCTTCTACCTCAAAGTAACTCTCAAATGCCAAAACAACGGTACTTCTACTTCAGATTCTTTTTCAGAAAGATAAACTGGTCAACATGGTCTTCTCTGAGTACACTGCGCTGAGCTGTGACAATGTCACCAGCAGTACTAAAGACCCTTTCAGATGGTACACTAGTAGCAGGTATGCATAAGTAAGTCTTAGCCAGTGCAGACAGCATTGGCAGATCCGCCTGGCCTCTTCACCAGTGTAAAGTGTTGCCATCCAAAGGCAAAGGATCACGGTTTCTGTATTTCCAGACTATTCTACAGTCATTTAGAGGGCGTAGAGACCTTTACTGAATGATACTCAAGTGATGAGCTGTTAGCCATAGGACGGAGAGAAGTAAAGTTCCACTTTTTCGAAATAAGAATGCCAGTTCGACCTCCTCATCCAGCTGAGCGAGGTGTTTGGGTAAATTCTGCATTGACCGAAAGGGCAGCTGGCGTAGTTGTGTTTTCTGGACGGATCCAGGTCTCAGTCAGGGCTAGGACCTCACCTAACTCACCTAACTGACTGTACCAACCCTGATTGAAATCAGTGTTTGTTCTTTTGCAAGGTCCCTGGAAGACTTCAGTGGTGGCCTTGTTTCCATAATGTCACTAAACATCTGGTCCAAAGGGAGGGTCATCATCTAAATCAGAAAATGGAAAAGAAAAAAATCTCTATAAAAACAAAACAACAACAATAAAAACAACAACAACAACAACAACTAAAAACATCTTGCCAATTGCTATATGTAACTTCTACTTGAGTAATGCCATTAAATAATTTAATCTTCAGATTATCACAACAAAATTCAGCAAAAATGTCTATTAAAAATAGCCATGTGCTTGCTTACACCACCCTAAACACACCTGCAGTTGGCTCATCCTTTTGAGGATTGTCTTCACCTGGTATTGGCTTCCTGTGTGCAGGCCCTTTCTCAAATTCACTGTCTCTGCCCTCAGCTGCCTGATAATGGTGTCACTATTACTACAGTTGTATTAATACTGAGTCAGAAATGCACAGTAAGAAATTCTGTTAGTGTTTGTGTTTTTGTATGCATGTGTTTGAGAGAACATGGACTGAATAAAACAAAGGTAGGCAAAACTGATAAGGTGTAGAATAAATACAAAAAAAGAAACTTACCTTCTTGAGTAGGGTTAACACCTCACTTAACACTGACAGCTAAGTCTGCTCTTTGATTTTGTCTTCATCAGTGAAGGACAGGACTTTGAAGCGTGGTTCTAGGGCACTGGCAACATGCAGTGTGTCTTGAATTCCCTGGTATCTGGAAATAATTGGATTCTAACCCAATTACAAAGCTATTCCTGAGAACTTTGACAACTATTTTCACAATTAAAAAAAACAAAACAAAAAAAAAACAAAAACAAAAACATAACACATGCTAAAGATACATATACATTGAATAGAATTATTCTTACCTCTTTTTGAAGTCTTCCAAGAACTTGGCCTTCATTTCAGCGATGATGTGCAGGTCACCATCAACTGCACTAAAGTGCTTTCTCAGTTTTGCCTGAACAGGGGCAACCATGGACAGAGTGGGATTGTCTTCTTCACACAGAAGTGTTATTGCCACTTTGACAGGTTCCATGAGCTTTACAATTGCCTCAATTGTAGCAAGGTCTTCTTCTGTCAAAGTATTGACATCATTACCCTTCCTCAGCTCTCTTGACATTAAACCTGCAAAAACTGGAGGCTGTTGCTCCAAAAAACGTTCCAACATGTCATGGGAACTATTCCAGCATGTACATACGTCCTGTATGAGCTTGTGGGATGGCAAACTAAGCAGCAACTGCTTCTGGTGTAGTATTTCAGTAGCTTTTGGGCTGTGATGAAGAAAGGTTACAATTCTCCTCACTTGGCCCAGCACTCTTGCACCTTGTACTTGAAAAGCTTTCTGTGAGGCCAGATTTATGGTGTGTGCAATGCATGTAACACAGGGGTTAATTTATGCCTCTTGACCTGCTGCTATGATATTTTGAGCATTGTTCGTCACGAGTGCAGGATTTTTGTTTTCAATCTTCCATTCCATTTCTTGGGAGTTTGTATTTTGGTTCCAAAATCCGTATCATTCGTCTAAACCCCTCATTTTCAACAATGCTATAGGGACGCATGTCTTTGCAGATGAAATAGCCTATAGCTTCTGTTATTGCTTTTGAACAGGTGGAGTTATCAGCTAACGCACTTTGAAAGTAGCTGCTAGCACTAGTAGCACTTTTACTTGCCTCTTGATGCACATTTTTTTCTCCATTTCCACGTCGTGCCATTTACGTAGGTGGAGAGCAGGGTTTGTTGTACTTCCAGTATACTTGATGCTAGTTTTGCATGTTTTGCATACTGCAGCTGATTTGTCGAGGGTGCCTTGGTTGTTTTTATGGAGCTCGAAGTATTTTGAGACTTTTGGCTTTAGATTAGCCAGAGCACTGTGCACTGTTGCGTCATCCATTTTTTCTGCTTCCGGTTGATTTCCCTCCCAATGGTTCACCTTAACCTTACTGGACCTGGGTTGGTAGAAGCAAGCAAGTGATTGGACGTGTTTCTGGTTGCATCACACACATACACACACACAGGGCAAGTTGTGTAGCACATTTCATGTACAGGGCAATTCAAAGTGCTTTACATAAAACAAAGGCATTACAGATATTTAGAAATAGTAAAATGCATCAATACATAATCACAATAAAATAATTAATTTCATTAAAATGATTAAAAGCAAGATAAGTTAAAAAAAAAGTTACCATGTAGATTTCATACATAGGCGCATGAGAAAAGAAATGTTTTTAACCTGGGCTGCCCCTGGTGGGTGCGGGGGGGGGGGGGGGGGGGGTGAATGGGTAAGGGTTGGGGTTTTTTTTTTTTTTTTTTTTTTTTTTTGGGGGGGGGGGGGGGGACACCTGCGGACATGTTCTTGTCCCTGGGGTTCCTGGCCTTGGTATTGGGTTGGCGTGGCCCACGGTGGCTTTGCCTGGGGCGGTCGGGTTCCTGGGTGGGGCTTTGCTGGGGGGAGGGGGTGGCCCTTGGGCCTGTGGGGCGCCTGCCCTCCGTGCGGCCCGCGCCGCAGCGCCCGGCGCCCGCTGGGGCTGCTCGCCATCGCCCTGGGCTGCCCGGTGCCCCTGCCCCGTCGCGCCGGGGGTTCCGGTCTGGGGATCCCTCTGCTCTGGACCGGATGGGCCGCTGCTCTGTCTGCTTTGGCTGTCCCGGGCTTGGTACTCTGTGGATCTGCTTGGCCTTTGGGGCCTCGGGCTCCCCCCGTCCCCCGCTGATGCTTCGGGGTGCGGCGTGATCGCGGCCCCCTTGCGGGTACACATTTCCTCCCTGTTGCATGGCCACACATGCATATTAACACGTGCATGCTCACAAACGTGCTCGTCTCTCCATCCGCTTCTCACTAGATGTAGCTGATGTTTGTGTGTTGGTACGTTCATCTGCAGGTACGTTTGATGACTATTGTAATTTTTTATATCATCGTCATCCTATCTTTCTTTCGGTATCATGTAGTACTGTGGTAGTTTATGTTGTTGTTTTTTTGTGATATGTTCTGGGCAGCATAGACAACTGTTATTTCCACATTTTAATCCTGCCCTTTTCTCTCCCTTTTTTTTTCTCTCTCTCTTTCTTCCTCTATCTCCCTGTCAGGTTCGGCACTGACATATAAGACTAAAGAAAATAAGATTACAATAAAAATAATAAAAATATCAAGGGCAGCCATGTATATAACATGTCTCCCTTGGTAGAGCAAAACTGTCAAGCAAAATATGGCACACAGATCACCGTTCTGTATGTTAGGATGCTGGACAGGACAGGGTAAAAAAAAAAAAAAAAAAAAAAAAAAAAAAAGAAATGTTTTTAACCTGGATTTAAAAATGTCAACATTTGGTGAAAAATTTAAACACAGGCAGAGCACAGACACCAGAGACCGCCTCAGAAGGAGAAACTAACACAAAACTAGTCAGAAATCGGTTGTTCATTCCCTGATCGGATTTGTACTGTTTTATTAACAAAATCTATATCATATCTGTAATTATGAGCCGATAGTGCCGTGAACCTCACTACTGTATCGATTTTTGGATATGTATCTGGTAATCTTTACACCCCTAGCGAAAACACATCTTTATCATTTGCATAATTTTAGTTTAATGCTTTATCCATGTATAACTTAACTCTATGAAGTAAATTCACAACAGAACCTCGTTTTAAAATTTTTCTTTTTTTTTTTTTTTCACCAATATCAGGCTATCCAGATGTTGCCGCTGGTTTGTCTCCCGCCAGTCCTCCAGTCTATGGTAATGGCAACACACACACACACACATATATATATATATATATATATATATATATAGAGAGAGAGAGAGAGAGAGAGAGAGAGAGAGAGAGAGTAGGGTAGTGCAGTGCCATGATGGTCTGCTATCTTAAAACTACAGCCAACGGCAAGGGACAAATTGCACAAACTGTGTTTTCCCAGTGAGCCAGCACACAATGATTGAGACATGGAAGGAAAAGATACATGGGAGTGGCACCCTGGCAAGTTGCAATATCATTAGGGTCCGAGCCCTTTCAACCCTATTGTGGTTGAAATGTTTATTATTATTATTCTAAGAATTTTGAGGCCAAATATGACCCCCTAAACACCAATGAAAAGTTGTGAAATTTGTCACACACATCAAGCCCGGCGAAAATTTCGATATTCTAGAGTATGCATAGACTTCAATGCAAAATTGGCTCAACAGCACCACCTAGACACCAAAAAAATCCCCAAATGAATGGGGTCCCGAACGTCTACTTCGACGTAGGAAGACGAAACTCTGCACACACGTGTAACACGCCGAGTCGAGCAAAAAAGTCAATTGAACACTTGTTGCCATGGCAACGGGGCGCCCGCCATCTTGGCGTGTACGTCCATTTTTTCCCATTTTTTTTCACTTTACACATATCGTATTTGTACAAACTAGTCTGAGGGCATTAGTGCGACTGACTCCAAACTTGGTGGGAAGCTTCCTGACAAGTTGGGGACCAAACTCTCCTCAAATTTTTCTAATAGGAGAAAGCGTGTAACCGTGGCAACCGACGGAAAAAAGCCTTCTCGCCATGAAACACTGTTTGCTCATATCTCCATAGAAATACATGGGATCTGCACCAAAGTTGACAGTATTCATGCTTGTTGGGTCATTAACACATTACAACACCTGTTGCCATGGCAACATAGCATGTTAGCTAGCATGTTAGCATGCTAGCAAAAAATGCTAACTAGGTATATCAACATTTCAGATTCTCAGCTGGACGTTTTATCATTTTACATACCATGTTAGCAGGTTACCTAACATGCTAGGAAAAGGTGTATCAGACGGGTGCCGGTGACAGGAGGCTCGGACCCAATGGATGTCGCTCGCGACTTTAATTTAAATTGTTATTCACAAAAATGCTGAATGGTGAATATGGTGGCGGTGAATAATATTAACGTTCAACTTCAGAAGTGAGGTCTGTAACTCACTTTGGTAAGTGAAACTTTGTAGGAGTTGATCAGTTGTTCCGGGGGAAATGTTTTGTTGTTGTTGAATGATTGCTCGCTGGCTCTGGTGTGTACATAAAAGTTTGTCTGCACTGGTGTTAGAGTGTTCAACAGTCTGTGATTGTGACGGCAGATTGTAAAGTGTTGTCATCTCCAGTAAAAGGAAGATAAACATTATATTCCTGGTCGGGAGTGATCTTTCATGCTGCACACAGCATCAAAATATCTCCTGTTAGCCAAAGCTAACAATACTTTTGGGTAAATATGTGCCAATGTGAACCATGAACCGCTAGTTTCCTTCTTCTCAGCTCAACGATAAACAAAAGCAACAACAGAGAAAAACCGATCAGCTGATCACTGACAGCCGTCATGATTCACAACAGGAGAGGGAAGAGGAGTAGATTTGATCTGCAACGCTGCTGTGCACACACAGAGATGACCAGAACAGCAAAGTTTATGCAAAACTACATGTAATTTTATTTTATCCAACAGGAGAGGGAGGGGGAGAGGAGGCAGCTGCGCTGGGCAGACAAACAGACAACCAGAACAGTAATGTTTGTGCAAAACTATGGAGGTTTTTTTATGGAAAAAAGTTGGTTTTGAACCTTCTCACCAGAAAAGTCTGAGTGCTAAAACAACCTCATTTCCCATGGATGTGACACCCTCAAATCCATGCAAAGAGCCAACCGACTCACCTTTGTCCATATTGCCTCTAGACACATGCATGTCTCGCCATCATTAATGACAGGCGTTAAATGCGTTAAAAATATTAATCCAGTTAATTACATAAATTAGTTACCTCCCGTTAACGCTTTATTTTTTACAAAGCAGAGAGCGGTTGGGCTTGCATTATTTTCTCGAGATAACAGATTATTCACATGTAGAGTTGCGAGGGGGCTGGAGCTGCTCTTGGTCCATCACAGAACCAACACAGAGAGACAAACATTGAATGAGACTTGCAGTCACTCCTAGCGAGAAGAGTCTCATATTTTTAGAGACTTATATCAACATGCATGTTTTGGGACTGTAGGAGGAAGCCCATGCATGCACATGTAGAATATGTAAACTCAACACAGGTCCCCCCCCCCCCCCCCCCCCCCCCCCCAGAAACCTGATTATTGTTAAAAAGAATTTAAAAAATAAGCTATGTTAAGTATGTACATTAATAAATTACATTGGCTTTTATTGAGTGTGTTTGTGGTTTAATTGGAAAATCACGGACCTCCTCCATGCACTCCTTCACGCTTTGGAAGCAGCATTCTGTGTCTGGAGCTCTTCCTTTTTTCTTCCTTTTCAACAATGGCACTTGCAGTTTCTGTAGCGGTAGTTACCGTTTCCTCAACGGTCTCAGTGGTTTGCCACTGTGGGCTGGTTGCAGACTTTTCACATTAGTGGTAACTCCTAATACAAGAAAAATATGTGTAGGTTTGCACAGATTAATCTGCACCTCAAGTGACATACATGTAGGCTATAACGGACCAGCTTGATCTTTTGCGAATGGAGCAACATTCTGTCGTCCCACAACGTCCCAACGGCAACGTTGCATTTAATTTTAAATAGGTTGTCGCCCGTCTTTCTGTCTCAGCAAGCAAGGTCATTAAGACAGAAAGACAGGCGACGACCTATTTAAAATTAAATGCAACGTTACCGTTGATCGTGACATTTCATAAAGATACTGGCATGTCCATAGTGGTGTTTGAAGGATGGAGATTTAACGTTTGTGGACCCTGACAACTGCTAGTTGGGACGTTGCGGGACGACAGAATGTTGCTCCTTTCTCGTCTCTCCTGGATTGACGGAGCCCAATAACCCTGCAAGCTGCTTTCACAACGATGCATTGTCACAGACATGATCTGGCGTGTCTGCAGCCCGGCTAGTTTCTGTTGCCACGGTTACCAACTAGCATTTAATCAATAATTTAAAACAATAAGGCTATTTGACCAAAACTTCTTTTATAGGTGTCCATTATGGACACCCTACAGCCAAATAAGTATCGAGTACTCATCCAGACCATTCATGTTTTAATGACACAAAACAGCTAAATTATGCCCCAAATACAAAAAGGACTTAATCTTCCAAGGTTTTGCCCTCCTCTGGCATATGAAGGTCGAAGAAAGAAGTACAATGAAGGGGCTTGATCGTCAGCCTACATGATGGTTATTGCATTGATTACTTAATATCAAAATGGAACAGATCAGGAAAGTTACTATATATATATATATATATATATGTATATATATATATATATATATATACATAAGGTTATATCAGAGGTGTCTGAGCTGCTTTGTAATTTTGCTTGTGTAATTTTGTTTTAGACTATGACCTTTCTTACGACGATGATCTAACTATGGATCTGATCCCTTTGAGAGCAACATTTGGTAAAGTATTGCAAAGATGTATTATTATTATTTTTATTATTATTATTATTATTATTAATCTATGTGCACTTACACTCCGTTATATCTGGACAAAGTTTTTATTGTTTTAACTGTTTACCAAAACCCCTTTAAGTTGCAGTAAATATGACAGAACAATAATTTATTAGTCCCTCAATGGGGAAAATTTCTGTGATGAACTGGGATTCAAAGTATAGCATTTCAGTTTAAATTTGGGGTTATTTTCATCCAAACTAAAGCTAGGAACAGATTTAGGCTATCACAGGTCTAAAGATTTGGCATTTATGTTTGGAAGGTGTTAATGTTACAAAGTATCAAACAGACAGACTTCCAAACCATCAAGTAGAAAATCATGCGTAAGTCTCAAGTACAGGCGTGATTTAGCTGCATGCATTAAAATGGCTCTGACAGCATTTTCTGAGCACACGAAACTAAGCTCAACTACTATAAAAGTAAATAAAAAACTACAGAGACCTTGTCAGAGTTCATGATCTGAAACTTACAAAAATTTATGAATGCAGCATGTATAGTCCTATTGTTGATGTCACATAAAACAGACACTTTCAAATTAAATCTGAAGTTTTTAGAGAGCAAATTTTCCCAATACTTAACAATTTCCAAAACATACACAAAAGCAGAAAGACAAAGAAATCAGTATCAAAAGAAGTTTCTTTTAAAAGATTATGAGCTGTTTCTGTCATCTGTCTAACGTTGTGTCTCTGTCTACAGCTCCTGTTTCCCACAGATTTGTGCTGAAAACAGAGAATCAGTCTCCTTCACTTTGCTTTGACATTCATGGAGAGGTCCTCCTTAAACTTCTTCACGATCCCAGCAAAGGTTAGTAGAATCTGTCTTTGTACCAATGGAAACAGGGTGTAACGGGTCAAGCTAAAGATAGCAACCATCTCACTGCTTTAAACACAGTGTTGCCTAATGTCCCGAGGGTAACAAACAACCAAATCTATTAAAACATAACTGAATTACAATATTCCGTGCCACTTCTTTGAAAATACATAGCGTATCAGGTAATGAAAGAAGCATTTAGATCATTTAAGTATAACCATTACTAGAGAGTAAAAAAATACTTTGTTACACACAGGTAAACATGTCCATGTACAGTGTTGTTGCCTCATAAGCATATTAGCTGTAATCGTGGTTTACACGTGTCTCTCATGTGGTTTAATTATCCAGTCCCACTCTGTCTTGATTTGAAGAAAAAACAAAATGGTTTATTCCTTTAAGCGTCACAAACATGTGCCAGTTCAAGACTGTCTGGATAACAAACTAATCACCAAGACACGGTAAGAAAACCGTGTGCTTCCACAGCTAATATAGTACAAAAAAAAACCTATAGTTCGCTGTTCTACCATTACACACCCTGGATGAATTCTTAAAGCCACAGTACCAAAAATACCAGGGAAAAATTAGTTGCTTCTTATTTACATTACATATTTAACTACCTCAAATTAAACTTAATGTCCAATCTAAACATTTTTGATTTACTGTAGAACATAACAATCTTAACTAAACGACATCCTCTTAGAAAAAAGTGAATATACCACCAATGGGGAAATAATATAAAAAATGAGTTTGCCTCATACATACTCGCCCCCTAATTGTTCTCTAAACTTAGAAACAATTAACATTTAACAATAAGTCTCTTTAAGTCCTAAGGATGGCTTGTCATATATCTTCGTTGTGGTGTCAGAGGTTACTAGTACTTGACACACCGCGGGAGTGCAGTCTTTACCACTGCCTCATTCAGATTCTAGGAGAAGACAAATCTTTGTGATAGGTCTGTCTAACTCGCTGGTCTTGGTCTTCACACGGACACGGCGTACAAGTCCATGCTCATCTGGTATTGACCGGATGATTTTGCCCATGATCCACGAGTTTCTTGGTGCCGTCTCATCCACAATCAACACAATGTCTCCAGGCATAAAGTTACGTGAAACACCAACCACTTTTGCCTCTTCTGAAGCTCAGGCAAATACTCTCTGGTCCAGCGTTTCCAAAACAGGTCTGCCATATATTGTGTGAAAATACCACCAATGGGGAAATAATATAAAAAATGAGTTTGCCTCATACAACAGTATATCACATCTACTAAATCTGGCCAACACCTACTATGTAGTATTTAAAATACATCTACTTGCTGCTGAATCTGGTCTTTACACTCACTCTTTGCCATGTTTCATTAACACTGCAGCCACTGAGTTCTCAGCAATTTTAAAAATGATTTTAAGAAACTCATTGAATCTGCTTTCATTTATCTTATTAATTGACACCTGTGTGTTCAGGAAAAGTTAGAGAATGGAGGGAAGCAGGGTTGTGATAGATTGGTATAGGATACGTTGTAGAATGAGCAAAATACTTATTTGGAGTAAGTTCAAATAAGCAATTACACTTAAACATCAAACAAAAAAACAAAAACATAAAAAACCAATTATTCTAATTTAATAAAAACAACATAAATAATAATAAAGCAAAGCAGTTTAATAATATAATCAATAATCAGTCTTTGTAACTGCTCACTCACTTTACTCTCCTTTACTTTCCATCTTTAATAGATTTTCTATATTTATATCCAGTGTGATGTGATTTAATTTGATCTCTTTTGTATAGAGCTGTATGTGAATGGTGAGCTGGATTCAGTAAAAAATGGAGGCTTCAAAAAGATTGTCATCCATGTCCAAACTGACCTGCTTGTCAAGGTTGACACAAATGAAGTTACTGTCCATGAAGGACAAGCAGCTGCACGCACAGTTGGAGAAGATCCCGTCACAGTTGGAAGGTAATTTTTATTATTTTCAAAACTGTTCTGCTGTTAAAATGTTCTAGTTGTTTACTGGTGACCAAAATGTATGGTGTGCTTATGAAGACTAAAACTATCTTCATTTCTAAACTATGGCATTAAATGTGTTGTTATATCATTATTATACACAACTGTAAATACAACGTGATGCATAAATTACAGGCCCAACACATTTTAAATGATTAAAACTGTATACAGAATATGTTTGATTTTAAATCATCTCTACTCAGCGGACATGGCAAGGTGAGATAAATGACATGTTTATAACTGGTCCACTGAGTCATGATGTTGTCTGCTGCTCTGTGCTTCCTCAGCCTGAGGAAGACCAGTAAAAATCCTCTGTGATGATGTAGACTACAAATGATTGATGAACCCTTAAAAGACAAGTGAATGTGAGTTGATGTGTGTCTTTCCAGTTTGACTGTAATCAATCGTGGCAATGAAATAGATATTGCAGTCGGCGATGTGCGCATTGTCATCTTAGTTCACGGGAACTACAACAAATTCCTTTGGCCCGTTTTAAGACAGAGGCCATCTGCCGACAGTACTGAAGGAATTTTAGGTGGGTAAAAGAAGTTTTACTTTTTCATCCCTGCATTACTTGAAAACTTCTTATGAAAAACTTATGAATTTCCCCCATATAAAAGTAAATAAATAAAGTATCTGTCTATCTAGCCTCTTCATTTGTATGATACGATGAATAAATATTTCCACACAGTTGTTGGTTAATCATCGCAACAAACCTGTTTCTCAAAAACAACAAATACGCTGATAGAAGTGTCAGGTTTTCAGTGTGTTGTTGTTGGACTCTGTACAGCTTTGAAGCCAGCAGTCTATCAGGAGGTACAACAAGTTCCCGGAACCAAACTGAGGATCAATGATCAAGAAATTCATGTCACGAGGTACATTTTGTACATGTGTAATTTTTAAGCTTGTTTTTGATTTTTCTGAGCTCAGAAAACACAAAATGTAACCTCCTCCTTTCCTTTCGTCTGTAGTTCCAGTGCTGTTGACTACAGTACCAGCTCTTCTGCACAAATTCACTGCTGGCTCATTTCAGCTGACTTCGTCCTGCAGAGACCTGTGAATGATTTTGTTGTTGCCAAACTTTAATTTAGAATGATTTGGAAAGCATGCATTTCAAAAGACAAAAAAAAAAAAAAAAAATGCCATAACACATTACTACAATACATAAATAAATTGTATACCAATTTTTTGCATTATTGATTGTTAAATATATGTAATACACTATAATGCCACCATCTTGTATACTAAGAATAAAAATAAATTTATATTAAAAAGTTATATGAATGCTCAGAGTTGACAGTATTTGGTGTCCATTTTATTAATTCATTGTAAGATATAGTAGCTTTATTTTCAGAAACTGAGCCTTTAGACAAGAGTCTGACCCTGGATGCTCCTTTCTGGTGCACCCCAAGTCTGGACCGGAATCTGCTGTTATCACCACTCAACAAGGAAAGCAGACCAGATTTACTGGTAGGTTAGAGAAGGAGACTTCATGTAGACCAGACATGGCTCGGCAGCTGCAGCCGAGTCTACCAGCTGCTTCCCACCTTTTAACAACCAGTCTCTGCTCCTTCCTAATCCACAGCAATTGTTCCATTTCTAGTTTAGTTTGCTTCACTTATACAGTGCTTCCCAATGAGCTAGATGTCTGTGTGATAGTAGATTAATACTGAATCTTACGTTTTCCATTCCATTCATTCCAGCAGTGAAAGCACCAACCCCTAAAATATCCCTTTATTCTTTCTTACCAATAACAACCCCTGCTTTCAAGCGCAAAATCTTGAACTAGATTTGCTGTAGCAGACACAAAGTAATCATATAATACCTAAAAATCACAGTTTAATAAATATGGTGTCTTCTGTGTTTTTTGACAGACATTTTCTGCTCCAGCAACACCAGGCCCTTCTGTGCATCCAAGTAAACAGACAGCACAGAGCTTCCCAGCTGTAGCCCCAACTCTACAGACACAGCTTACTGCTCAGCCCAGCCAGGAGCAGGTACTGCACACATCTAACTGTGACTGGCCACATCTGTACAGACAGACACAAAAAGCAGAATTAGAAAGCCAACATTTGAAAGTTATCCCATGCAGTTCAGCCTGGCAAGCTCTTATAAGTATAAATCCTTTTGGATTGCTCATCTCAACAAAATGTAATCCTGTTTCCAAAGGAGTTGAGGCACTTTATAAAATGTGAATAAAAATAGAATATTGGCATTGATAAAATAAAATCTGATTAAATCTATCTACATTAGGTGTGTGTGCATGAGAATGTTTATTAATTTGCTGTATGTTTCTTTCCCATTTGTCTCTCCTCCCTTAAGCACCAGTTCCCACCATCTGCCATGCCTCTTCAGGTGGGGCAACACACTGCAAAAGGACACAGAATTACAAGCTGTCTACTAGCTTGTGTCATTGTGGAGTACTTTGAACCAAATAACTTGCCAGTTTAATTAAAATTTTGTTTTCGTGTTCCATAAAAAAAAAAAAAAAGAAAAAAAAATTATATGCACTGCACTAGCACTACATGACAGCACCTGGGTCCAACTGGACTCAAAAGCGGTCTGACTATCACTTAATTATGACGTCCCATCTTGTTTGAATTCATGCTTGTGTTGTTCTTCCTCTCAAATGTAAGTCGCTTTGGATAAAAGCGTCTGCTAAATGACTGTAGAATAGAATAGAATAGAATAGAATATTCAAAATGCCTACTCTGAAAGTGAAAAAGAAGAAGAAAAAACATTTAGAATTAATGCATGATTTTGTTCCATAGCTGTTTTCTGCTGACCAGCCTGTGTCACACCTGAATCCTCCTGATACCTCTGCTAGCTTTACACAGTCAGTCTCTGGTGCTCCTCCCCAGCTCCTGCCCCTGCAGATCAGCACACAGGTATGATGTGGTAGTATTAATGACAAAAACAAGCTAAACATACAATTTGGTTTGAAAAACAAACAAAAAAAAAACATATGAAATGTTAATGTACATAAAGTTGTAGGAGTTATCCACAAGGGTCCTGTGTGAATGTTGTATCTACCCACTGGCTGTCTTTGTTCATTTTATTTCATTTTCCCTTTTTCTTTCCCAGTTTCCCTCACCATATCCTGTAGTTCAAACAGGGA
Source organism: Melanotaenia boesemani (assembly GCF_017639745.1). NCBI lineage: Eukaryota > Metazoa > Chordata > Actinopteri > Atheriniformes > Melanotaeniidae > Melanotaenia > Melanotaenia boesemani. The sequence continues at coordinate 28,349,213 of NC_055684.1, read as the reverse complement.
GCCACATGCCCCCTAAATTTTCCCCTACTCCTCTGCCGTCTGTCTACAGCAGCAGTGAGACTCCCATGTCTAGCTCCTACTACTCACCTTTACCCTCTGGGCTCCATCTCTCCTATCCATGCAGCCCAGCAGATGCCTGATTTGACACGTCCTGTTTCTATTGCTGATGAGGTGCCCTGCTGTCCTCTGGTCATGCCCCTGTCTCTGGAGCAGTATAATCCATGTTTTCAGCAAGGCAGGGAATAACACCATTCTCACGCATGTGTGTTCAGGTGCTGCTGCAGCTGCAGGTGAGCCCACAGTGAGTTTGAATGGTTCTCCAGGCAAAACTTCTTTCCCCACTCACAGCAGGGCACGGTCATGCACCAGCCACCTCCCCAGATCAACCTCAGAGCCTGTGCAGACTCAGCAGCCCTGTTCTCTCAAAGGGTCTTTGTCTTCTGATAATATTTATGCCGGACTACATGGAGATGGCACTGGCACACAAGTTCCCCCTGGACAAGGTAACACCTGCAACACACACCAGAATGGCAAAGCTGAACAGAGTTCTTTTGTTGTTATTTAAAGCAAAGGAAAACAGTTGTGTTTTTCTTTTTTTAAATAACTTGGGGTATTTCAATGTGGGCTCCTCTTACCCTTTCATCTTCTTTTTCCCTTGATATCCTCCTCTACAGGCTGGTCTAATTACCCTCAACCATCTGAGAGAGTGACCTATAAATCCAGTAGCAAGCCGCGAGCTAGATTTCTCAGTGGGCCTGTGTCTTTATCTATCTGTTTGTATCTCTTCTCTTCCCGCATAGCTTCACCTTTTTGTTTTTCATATTTTATATGTCTACCTCAGATATTTTTTTCTTTCTTTTCCAAAATGTTCTGCTCCACTGCTGGGTTTTCTTTTGGCTCATCTCACCTTTATTACTTGCCTTCTTACAGTATGTTTTCTTACACAGACATTTGGATATTGCTTATTCAAACCTGTTTCTAAAATCAAGATTTTGATTCAATATTTTTCTGTTTGAGTAATTATTTCAAAAGTCATTTATATATATAGATACATTTTCTCCAAATTTGCACCAAAAATTTTACCTAGTGCAATAGTAATAATAAATTATTTCCACTTGTTATTGTTTATTGGCCCATTGCCATGTTTCATACAGTTTGAGGTTTGGATAATCAAGTTTCTGTTTAATAGTAATGAGCATTTAATAGGCCTTTAATTTAACTGTCTGTTTAACTGATACTTGTCCACTTTGAACTTTGTGACTTATCCTCTTTGCATTACTTGTACATGAGCCTTTGCATGGCAAATGCATCTAAATCTACTATGATTATTTACTTTTCCACCTCTTTTTCTGCTTTCTATCTCTGTCTCCTTAATGTTCTAGAAATGTACAATGAAAAATGGGACATTAATAACAAACCATACATCCAATGCTATCATCCAATACACATATTTTTCCAGAGGAAGCTTTGCAAGATAAAACCAAATCACATTTTGCACATATTACCAGCGTGACTCTGTATAAAAGATCAGGTGCTTGTCTGATCGACCTGCCATCATTTTAAAACATTTGGCTCATTATGAAATTAACAAAAAGACAAGGAAAGCATTGAGCTATTGAGCAGTTGAAATTTTATAACAAACACGAGCTGAAACATTTCAGCTATTTTCAATTACATGTAGAGTATTAAAGTTTAGCAAATTTCTCATTTTCTGTACATTTTGCACAGCATTCCAATGTTTAGTTTTTCCAGAAATGGAGTCATTTAATCTCTCTGGGAATGAGTGCTTTGTGTTTAGTTTACATTACTTTGTCATTTTCAGGCATCATCATGGACAGCCCCAAGTTCAGAAACTCACACTCGGCCCCCATCATGGCCTGACAGTCTTGGGTCAACAGTGATGACCAGCCCATCTCCAATTACCCATCACATTTATCCTCTCCACTCTCCTGCTCCGTTCAGAGCCTTGTCCTCTCCTCTTTCTTTTAACCAGTGGCCTGGGTTTATTTTCCCTGTCCCTTCAGGAGTCTTTGCCTTTCCTCATGTGCCCCCAGCCCAGGATGCCAACAACCCAAATCCAGCATCATCACATCAGCTGACCGACCCTAAAACAAGGACTCTCTAATCTGAGTAGAACTGTGTCTTCCAACTGTTACCAAAAAAATACCCCACTGTAGTTCTAGTCAATCTTATGTGCATAACCTACATTGTATATATTTAACCAGCATGTATGTAACTACTTGTACATACTCCTCTCCATTCTTGAGTTTTATGCTGTTTGTTTAATTTGTGTTGACATACCTCATTTCCATATTATAGTATATAATCCTTTAGTTCAATCTTGGAAGGAGGACTGTTAAAGGTGTATAATAAGTCCAATCAGGATAGAGAGTAGATACTTGCCATCATTTATGGATGTGCATTACCATTCACTGAATGTACATAATGTACTGTTAATTTATTTTATGTTTGTATAAATAGTTGATGTTTGTGTTGCTCATGTCACCCCTATATATAAGCTGCCGTATGTATATATGACATCTTGTTATTCTGTACATAGCCCCTGTGTTTGTGCAGCCAACATTAGATAATTCATAGATTGGTGCTGCAGCAATGTGTCTTAATGCAACATCATATTAGCCATGCCATCACTGTGAAGACTTGACCTTCTGGTCATTAGGACCTGTTGCTTTCTCTGCTCTCTCAGCTCAGTCTAAGGACAGGTTTCATTCTTCATCTATTAAATGCTTCCAGCACAAGCGCTTGAAATATCCTTAAGAGATTTGAATGAACTTGAATTTAATCCTCAGGTGCAAAATCACCTGTGAGAGTGCCTTGAATCGCAGTTGCAGTTTTCTGAAGAAAAGCATTTAGACTTAAAGCAGAAAACAGATATTCTACACATAAATGGCTTATTTGTTTTTAACAATGAATGTGAATTGGCACATAATTCATTTAGTAGCGAAGCGTAACTAGACACAAAAGTAAGAAATTATTTAAAAAACACTATCCAAAAATGAATTGGGTGTTACACTTATTGTATGCTTTTCCTTGCTCACTAAGGCTATATTGATCGTGCCACCACCTGCACCACTGCCTGCATAAATACACTGATATTCTGAATGTTCACAGGTTGATGTGGTGAGCCACAGGGGGATGTTTGCATAGAAACCACATTACAAGGGGGCTGAAGGACTCAACACACGGGTTAAGGTCATAATCGTCCCATACCTCTTCTAATGCAAGCTGTAGCTTTACAAATTGTTGCCTTTGTGGATTTTGAGTAAATAATGGGAATGTTGTTTGATAAATGTTGATAGTAAGATGGTGATGATAAGAATGTTCGGGACGTGTCTCTGAGAAGCCACATCTGCTTGACATGTTGTTTGTAGAAATATTGTAGGTTTTTCAAATTAGTTTTATTAGATTATGGACACACAAAGTCTTTGGGCTCATGTTTCCAGTTTCATGGCTATTTACAGCGTCAAGAAAAACTGTCCATTAAATTCTCTCTAATTTAGCTGATTGTTTGTCTTTAAGGCAGAATTTCTTAATTTATAACAGATTTTCTCCTATGCAGTTAGTTTCTTAGTGCTCTACGCTGCAACTTCTGTCTTTAAATTTCTAATGCTTGCAATGAAATCTAAGTGTATTATTGCTTTTGCCTGCTGTATCATCTGTTTTCCCAGCACTTTGCTGACCATGTCAGACTGATACTCTCAAAAAAGCTGTACAGACTTGAAAATATTAGAAATAAATTTTTGCTTGACAACATAATAATTAGCCACATCCTGTTTAATTAACAGTGCATGTTACACAATACAGCATCTTTATTCTTTTATTTAGGCTTTGTTTTAAACTGAAATGACTTTTTCATGAAATGTGTTGGTAGAAAAGTCCTTGCAAATTGCACAAGTTGTTCACTCTGTGTCAATAGCAAGTCTACCTACGTAGCCAAATATTGCGCACAGATAAATACCGACTTTGTTGGCGTTTATTAACAGACATTTCCAGCTACCTGGGTCACACTCTGGACTGAGGCACCATGGAGAGAGCAGTGGTGCAAGTCATCCTCTTTGGCCTGTTGCTGGCTTTTGCTGCCGCTCTGCC